>NC_134486.1:70743864-70998864 GCF_040206685.1 Ascaphus truei | reverse complement strand
GGCCCATGATGTACCCAAGTATATTACAAGGACAATGAAAGGGTTTAATAGGAATTAGGGAGCCCCTTTCTTACAGAGCTTATAAACTAAATACTGTCAGTTATTATATATTTTCCTATTATCATACTCTATATGCAAACATCATCCTTATGTATAATGTAGAACTCAGCTGTATTAGAGAAATGTGTATTTACTGTATCTTTGACCATTTTTAAGCATCAGTATATAGAATTTTAACCCAATATCTGGTTATGTGGAGGGATTCCTAACTTTAATTGTAACTTTGTACTTCACCTGCTGTACATTGTCTGGGGAACTTTTCTAAATGTATAAGGCTGGTATTTATTAACAAATAAAATACGATATATTAAACACATACCATGGTACTCCAATGTTTATATTGACAAAATATTGACATATTTCTACTCCTTTTTGTGTACAGGTACTGAATCTCTCCCCGTATGGTATAAAGGTGGCGTTGGGGAAGTCTACAAGTCACTTGGGACTCTAGTAAAATATTGTAGGTCTCTCTCTTAACCATATGTTATTTCAAGGAGTAGCACTGAGCTAATGTTAGGCTATTCTCTTTAGTGGATAGGTGTTAAGAATAACCTGATGTTAATGTTAGCTTAAATACAGTAGGCTAACAGAGCTTAGTACATCTGAGGGACACACTTTGACCTACATTGACAGAAGGGTGCTAAGTGTTAGCACAATCTAATTCCTGTTCAAATCAGTGGGCGTTTAGGCGTGCTAATGTTTGGCACCCATTTGTGAATATGGGCCTCTAAGTTGCCAATGTGTAGAAAAAATTATATTCTCCAAAGATAATTTACAACATTGCATAATTTCACCATACTGTATCTAAACTTGTCATTCCTATTTCTAAAACTACCAAGTATACATAATAGCCCAGAACAGCATGGCCACTGTGTACTGTTTATTGTAGTTCCCCAAATATTATTCAATTGGGTAGTTTTACTAGAGAAAGCAATGGCAAGTCAGCTCAACCAAATGTATCCGAACGGGTAATTATTATAGTTCTTCAAGCACTGGGCTAACTTATTTTATTATTGTTCTCCAACTTATAATTCAGCATACATAGCATCATACAAGGCTTCTTTTTACAAGTTTCCTTGAACAGCCAACCCTGGCGCGCTGTGCAATGATTCACTTGTTGATTGCTTTTTAATGCCATCCACCATAATAATGTATGTCATTCGTGTTTTTCAAATACAGAAGCCTTTATCGGCGAATACCAAATTTGGTAGTTCAAGGTTTAGGTAGCAGCTTATTTAACTGTGCCTGAAGCAGCAAAGTTGTAGATGGCAGGAATTCATTGTGCTAATAAATTGTACTATATTTAGTACGGAATAAACTGTCAAAGCTCTACAAGAATAAATGATATTTATTATATTAAAGCAGCAATATGGGTTAACTTTAAAAAATATATATATATATATATATATATTTAAAAAGCAGGGGGTCTGCGTAGATTAACCCTGTTAAATTCAGCTTCGGGGAACCCCTGCTTGCAGAGATAGTTACCTTCGTAGTGATCCCGGAATCCCTGCAAGCAGAGGAACTGTGATCCTTAATCTATGCAGTCTTTTCTACCGATCAGCTGCCGCGGGCACTGGACGGAGCACAGTGTGCAAAGCGTGCACCCTCCGTGGGACAATCCATAGCAGTCTGTAATGGTCCATCTGGATTAATACAGCGGGGGTCCCTGCGTCTGAATGAGACTCCCGCTGTGTGAATCCTAACGGGATACACTTGTCTGTAAGAGATGTTCAGTAAGAGTAAACTGAATCAGTCACTCTCCCTGCGCGCCTCTAACAGGCGATTGCGCGGCTTTTATTTTAATAACAGTATTGAAGAAGGGGGTCCCCGGGGCTGAACCGCATTCATTTCAGCCTCGGGGACCCACTTCTTCCTGAGTTACAGGCCCCGTTATGGGGTGCCGGTATCTCCCTGCATTTTTTAAATGTCCCGGTCACGTGGACTATGACGCAGGAGAATTTAAACGTGGCGGGGATACTGGCACCCCATAACAAGGCCTGTAACTCGGGAAGCAGGAGGTCCCCAGACCTGACATTAATGCGTTTCAGTTCCGGAGATCCCCTGCTTCAATACTGTGTTATTAAAATATTCGCCTATTAGAGGCGCGCAGGGAGAGTGACTGATTCAGTGTATTCTTACAGACAGGTGTAGCCCGGTAGGATTCCCACAGCAGGAGTCCCATTCAGATGCAGGGACCTGCTGTGTTAATACCGATCGGCCAATAAATCTCCTTACTTGCCCTCCGCAAATGCAGATGAAAAGAAAAATGGAGCCGCTGCGGATTTTGTGCGGAGAGTGCGACCACCCATAGGGCTACATTGGTTATGGCGCCGTTTACATGTCCCGCGTCATACGGGCCAATAGGAAGCCGTGACGTCATGCGGCTTCCTATTGGCCGGCGTGATCTGAACCTTTAAACTCTGCAGAGATAGTAAGTATCTCTGCAAGCAGGGAGTCCCCGGAGCTGAAATTAACAGGGTTCAGCTCTGCAGATCACCTGCTTTAAACCTGTTATACATACAGCTATATTTGCATATTTGCTTTCCTGTGGAGGGTTTTTGTCACTTTATTTACTCACCATAACTTAACTCAGTATTATGGTTTAGCCTATCCCATAGCCTCTCTTGCATTCCCAGTAAAATCAACCCCACACTGATGAGACCCATCAAGGTCGAAACAGCTGTCTGTGGGTGGTTTTCTGGGTATGCACCTTAACCCTGGCTGTGCTCAAAGCTGTGACCATGCAGCAAGCTTAAGCCTATAGGGAACCATGTTAAAAATGGTTATTGAGGCAAAAAGTGACACTGTGTGCTCATTTGCATGTCATTTCCCAGAATCCCTTGCTGCAGTGGAAGTGCTGTATGCTGGGTGATAATGGGGAAAGGCGGGGTTGCAGACCTGCCTAAGACATGCAGATGAGCATACAGCTATATTTGCATATTTGCTTTCCTCTGGAGTGTTTTTGTCACTTTTTTTACTCACCATAACTTAACTCAGTATTATGGTTTAGCCTATCCCATAGCCTCTCTTGCATTCCCAGTAAAATCAACCCCACACTGATGAGACCCATCAAGGTCGAAACAGCTGTCTGTGGGTGGTTTTCTGGGTATGCACCTTAACCCTGGCTGTGCTCAAAGCTGTGACCATGCAGCAAGCTTAAGCCTATAGGGAACCATGTTAAAAATGGTTATTGAGGCAAAAAGTGACACTGTGTGCTCATTTGCATGTCATTTCCCAGAATCCCTTGCTGCAGTGGAAGTGCTGTATGCTGGGTGATAATGGGGAAAGGCGGGGTTGCAGACCTGCCTAAGACATGCAGATGAGCATACAGCTATATTTGCATATATATATATATATATATTTATATATATAAAATTAATAGAATACCCTTGTACCTATTTAAGGTAATTACATATCTAATAAAAATAATAAACTAATTTACCTATTGCTTTGGTTCATAAGAAGTGTGCAAATTGCCAACTAATACTACGTACTATGTCCTATAATGATAGCGCTATCTCATTCTTGTTTTGACTTGGCTGTTAAGAAGTATTGACACTAGCTTATTTGCCTGCATTTTCCCTAAAATGCAATTACAGGCAGTCCTCAGTTATCCAACGGATCCGTTCTGGAAGTAGCGTTGTAAAGTGAGTCCCACTTTAATCAGTGGCGGTGAGCGTGGGATAACGCATTCAGGCGACGGATAACGCATTTCGGCGTCGAAAAACGGCCCATACAGATGCAACGGACATAATTTTATGAGATGGCGCGGGATTACTTCCAACCGTACCGCCTTAAGACGCAAGTGCAGGCGAGTGCAGAAAATGGCATTTCAGTGTTCTGGCTTTAAAACACCTGAAATTGACACACTAGCGCAGTACTGTACACATTACAATTCATTAATTTCATTGTATTTAATTGCACACAATCCATAAAATTCAAACAAAGCAACCGCGATAAACGCGGGTGCCTGGGGCGATTGGCCACGTTCATGCCGCTTGGAGTACAGCAGCGCACACGAAAACGGCGTCGTGATGCCTTAAAATAACGGCCGCTGCATCTGTAGGGTTGCATTGTAAAGCATTGGATATGCCGTTGTAAAGTGAAACTTTGGATAACGAGGACTACCTGTAGCTGTAATCCACATACTGTAAGGGGATATTTTTTACACAACTAGAATACTGTTACAGGGGGTATGAGTAATTGCATTTACATATTCACTTTTATGTGTTTATATTTTCTATTTAACAAAATATCCAATGAAGCATTATTTTCTTATAATGCTTTTTTTTTTTTTTACAGATACAGACCAGTATCCGATGCTTGCCTGGGAATATACTGGGGCTATCTCACAGTAAATGCTGAAACATTTCTGTGAGATTCTGCAGCCAGACTAATGGCCCTTCGGATTAACACAGCGGGGGTCTCTGCAGTCCCATTCAGTTTGAACGGGACCTTCAGGGACCCCCACTGTGTTAATGCGATGGGCCATTAGTCTGGCTGCAGAAATCTCACAGAAATGTTGCAGTTTACTGGGAGATTGCCCCAGATTTTACAAAGCAAGTCATCCGATACTGGTGGCTGCATCTGTACATTAAAACGAATATATTGAATCTGACTTCTTCTATGTAACATACTGTAAACTCTGGTGCCATCTAGTGTAAATCTCGAGAATGTTCAAAAAGTCATTTATTTTAATTTTTCAGTCACACAGTTAGATTTGTCTCGATGTTGCTTAATACAGTTTGGCTTTCTTTACAGTATGTTGTTCTCTTGTTGATTATTATTAAAGAGGCAATTCAAGCAGCACTTTAAAAAATATATATATATGCAGCCTTGGATTACCTTTATTAAAAACTAATTGCCTATGCTGCCAATTGATTGGTTCTCCGTGATTGATCAGCAACAATCCTGCTTCCCAGGTTCACTAAATGGCTGCCTTTCAGTTTCAATCAATCTTTCAGTCAGTGTAACTCAGCAGCTACAATGTCTTCTTACATTACTTTGGTAACATTATCTATTGTTACAGTTTGCAGCACAAACTGCTGGGAATATTGGCAACAAATTATCACAAACAGGAACGTGTTACAAAGATCTTGCACTGCTAGGGGAAGTGTGCTAAAGCCTGCTATAGAAATCAAAAGGATGCTCAGTATATTAAAACTCATTAACGGTGGCATTTAATTTGATAAAAAGCCAAAACAAAAAAACAAAACAATGCAGTGTTATAGCCCAAGAAATGCGTTATTTTTAAGGTGCAAGTCATCAACGTTGCACTGCAAAAAATAGGAGGGGTGGGTGTTGGAGATAGTTGACCCCCCGGGGATGGTGGTTAGGACCCATGGGGGGGTCGTGGTAGGGGTTAACCCCTTGTTTGCCTTAGCAGTTAGTAAATCATTGTATGGCAATGCTTTATTAGCACCTTAAGTAGTCAACAGTGTAGTTTAACTGATATTAACCCCTTTGATCCCGGAGGGGTTCATTTATTTTGCACCATACGGTTATGTAATAATTGATCTTACATAACCCTATGATACTAATATTACAATAACCTCTCCCATTTTATTGCATTGCGTAATTAACTGCTAGTTATCGGTTGCATTAATTACCACATCGCGACTCTACATAAAATATCACACCTGGTATAATGTTACCACAATCTTGATGACTTAGGTCATAAAATTGCGGGTAAAAGCACCCAATAGACGACACCGGTGTTTATGAAGCATTAATATAACATTTGGCAGGCAGGATCCTTTCCTGAAAAATGACTCTCAGAAAACACGTTTTTACATTAAGGTCAAAGATGAACAATGTTCTTGCTACAGAAATAGTATCTCTAGTGGCTGATGTCCTATATAGCTTGCTCTTTTGAGACAACAGTGTATGCCAGGTACATTTCAATGCCCTCATTCAAACCAAGCTATCACAGGAGAAGGATGTAAGTAAACGAGCACCATATGTTTCCTAAGCTAACCTCACTTAGTGGATACAGATTTGTTGCTTACCAAAAGTAGGTCAGCCAGCATTATGTGATTCATAATTTAAACAAAATAACATTTTATTTTTTACATGTAAATTGAATGCACCCATTTCACTTTTAAAGCGGCTGCCTAAATTGAAAACATAAAAATCACTTAGTCTGTGGGCATAAATGACATATCAATTTCCCCCCCAAAACCTCATTTATAAAGTACAAGAACATGCCTTTTGTGATGTATCAAAATGAAGGCTGCTGTGTCTATTTTCCTCTACAACTTAAATGAAAAAACAAACAAACGTTTGTTCCTTTCAGCTTTAGACAGTCAGTCTCAAGAATCCTGCAGTAATTGGTAATGGAAAATACAATTCATTGAAACTGGAAATGCTAAATAACTACTGCTAGAAGACCTGAAACTGGAAATAGTCATGAACCATTATGGACCGCATGGTCGATTGGGATAGAAATCACGTGGTCGCAGCCAGTGCAGTGAATGGTAGTGGAGGGGAGGTGAACATGTTCTCCCCCTAGCAAACGAGCAAAAATAGCATAACGCACTCTACATATCATAACAGCCCTATGAATGTCAGCCATCATGGCAGCAAGGGTTCAGATGTAGCAGACATTACTACTCCCACTGGGCATTTAATGGGACACACACACACAACGCCCCAGCAGGAGCAGACACCATTGTTTTTCCATTAGCCATGTGGGAAAAAGGGGGTGGGGCTAACAAATAAGTCATAAGGGCAACCAAAGGGTTAAATACCAAAGTCCATTAAGCTACAATTGTGTTACTTCCATAGTGAAACCTACCAGAACCAGAAACCTTCAGTATATGGCAACTTGTATACAGATATAGCAAGACTTATTGCCGGCCTTAGGCTTTGCGCGGCCCAAGGCGACATGCTGGCAGCGGGGTCCACCCTGTAAGAAAAAGGGGGACTTAACTTGATGAGCATCCCCCCTCTTGCAGCGTCGCGGCACCAGGTGGTGTCACATTGCAATGGCAACGCACCGTCATGATGTCACATTGCCATGGCTACGTGACATCATATGACACCAGGATGTAGCATTGCCATGGCAACGCGATGTTGCAGGAGGCGGCCCGCCACGGAGAAGGTAAGAGCGCGCGCCCGGACAAACACATGCCACATACCTACATACCTCTCTGCCGGTCCGTGAGCCCTGCGCGCTCTCCTCTTCCTCCTGACAGCCCCGGGATCCAACTTCCGACTGGAGAGGGGAACTGGAAGAGGAGGGTGGGGTCCCTCAGCTCCCCCACTGGTCGGATGAAAGTTGGATCCTAGCACCGACAGGAGGGAGAGGAGGGAGCACAGGGCCCTCGAAGTCGCAGGGTCCAAGGCGGTTGCCTTGCTCTAAAGCCGGCCCTGCGTACTGTCATTGGCATCACAGACCAAAAAGCAAATGTTTGCGATAGTGGGGACATTTTCTACCATAATGGAGCTGTGGCAGACTGACTGGCTGGGTGACTGATTGAGTGTGTGGCTGAGTGGGTGACTGGGTGGCTGACTGCTTGGTTGGGTGACTGAATGTCCATGACTGACTGCTTTACTGCCTGAGTGGGTGACTGAGTGACTTGGTGGGTGACTGAGTGACTGGGTAGGAGAGTGACTGGGTGGGTGACTGAGTGGGTAGGTGGGTGAGTGAGTGACTGCCTGGGTGGGTGACTGACCTTGACCGGGTGGGTGCTGCTTCCTTGCCCACCAGACGCTTCCCCTCCCCTGCCCCTGATATCCGCGCAGCTGCTGCCCAGGAGGAGTCGTGGGAGGTAGGCGGCTGGGGGGGGGCAAGAGTGGCGGGCTAATTCCGTGGCTGCTGCAGGAAGTGGGTGCGGGGGGAGCTGGGTTGGCGGGCGCAGGCTCGCAATGGCGCTTCTCCTCCATCCCACGTTAGGAGCGGAGGGAAGTGGGTCCACAGGCAGCAGGCCAGACACCCTGCTTTCCCTGCGCATGCGCGCCGGGACCTCGGCTCTGAGCAAGCACACAGGAATCGCCACTTTATTTTTTAGAAAACGGGCACGCCCCTCCCCCCCCTGTTGGCGGGCCTGATCACACACACACACACACACACACACACGCACACACGCACACACGCACACACGCACACGCGCACACGCGCACACACGCACACACGCACACACGCACACACGCACACACGCACACACGCACACACGCATCCCCCCTCTCCCTGCACATCACACACACATCTCCCCTCTCCCTGCATTCACACACACATCCCCCCTCTCCCTGCACTCACACACACATCCCCCCTCTCCCTGCACATCACACACACATCCCACCTTTCCTTTGCACTCACACATCCCCCCATCTCCCTGCACTCACACACACACACACACACACACACCCTCTCCCTACACTCACACACACATCCCCCCACTCCCTGCACTCACACACATCCCCCCTCTCCCTGCACTCACACACATCCCCCTCTCCCTGCGCGCACACACACACACACACACACACACACACACACACACACACACACACACACACACACACACACATCCCATCTCTCCCTGCACATCACACATCCCCCCTCTCCCTGCACTCACACACACATCCCCCCTCCATGCACTCACACACACATTTCCCCTCTCCCTGCACAACACACACACACATCTCCCCTCTCCCTGCACTCACACACATACCCTCTCCCTGCACACACACACACACACACACACTCCCTGTACACACACACACACACACACACACACACACACACACACACACACCCTCTCCCTGCACTGCACTCATACACATACCCCCCTCTCCCTGCACTCACACACACATCCCCCATCTCCCTGCATCAGAAGCTATCTGATTGGTTTATAGTCTGTCACATGGTGAGACCATTGCTGTAAAAATCAAATTCTACTGACTACATAGATTTAGGTCGCTCTGTCGCTCCGTCGCACCTACTATAAGCGCATGCTACAGACTCAAGGAATTTGTTTTGGCGCAACGTTGCGTCGCCGTCGCCATCACTATAAGGCTTACTACATCTGTAGCTTAAGTATAAAGAACATGCTGTATTGTTTGCATTTTATTTTCACCCTCACCTACTACAGGACTTTACATTTTATCCTCATCTTAGTGTAAATGTTACGTTCAGAGCCACTTCCATCTCTGTTACTTCTTTCCATACGTCTCATGCCCTTTGGATGTAATGAATGGCACCCAGGCAGCGGTGGAGTCGGGTAGCACATGATTTTCCTTTCCCCCATTATAGTCAAGGAAGCAATGATTGGATTTAAAATATCCCACAAATTGATGTGCAAAGTTCTCAGTGGCTGGAATCATTTGGCCCTTTGATGCCTTTTCCGCTTCCCATATACAGGTGGTGAGGAAGGCTTGAAAAGACTTGTGGTGCTGCCATCATGAAAATGTGCAGCCCAAATGATTTACTGTCTTACCCGCCGCCCCTGTGAATAAAGGGTGATGGAGACAAAGTATGGATATAGGGAAAAAGAGGAATATAGTGACAAATGGGAAAAGATGACTTGAGAATTGAGGAGATATGTAAATGGTTGGGAGATATGGAGTGGAGCAGTTTGGAGAGAATACAAATATATTTAATGATTCACTAAATTGATAAGAAATACCTGTTAGTAATTAAAAAGCCATACAATTACTCTAATACGACAGTGCAGTGATATCTCATTTTCTTGTGCCTATTTATAATTATGAAACTTTACAGAAATGTGTTTGTTATATTTGATCATTCATATACAGGATAATGTATACACAATTAAGCAACTAACCAAACATAAGAATTCAGGTTTATGGGATTAATGCTTTACTGGCTTTTCACTCGTGCTTTCGGTACTACTTTGGGTTTTCTTAACAGTTGAAATGAAGACGTCAACTTGATTAGCACTTTTCAACCATAGAAATAGCAATTTGACTTCTTTAAGTCAGTAGAGATAAGCGAAACTGTCAAAATCCATTTCATGGAATTTCCCGACATTTCCATTCAAAATCCATTCCGCAGCGTAAAATCTGTCAGCGGATTGTTCCAGTTTCAATCCATGCGGATTAATCAAAATCTGCCATTGGATACAATCTACTGGTGGATTTTAAGAATACAATCCGTAATACAGCAAAATTGGATTCGTTAAAACCACCAGCGGATTGCGGAATCCGCGGATTTGATTATCGGTGATATAAAAAAATCCAAAAAAGACGAATCGCCCTTTTTGAGATTACTTCGTGGAGATCCGTGGACCAAAGAACCCTGCGATCTAAGGTGGATTGAAATCCGCCCCAAAATTCGCACCATGTCTAGAAGTCAGGACTCTAAAGAAGACATTATCTTGTGCCGCCAAATATCGTACTTTACCTCTTTCTTTAGTTCTTCTTCATCGTCTAAAGTAAGGGCAGCCAACTGTCTTGCTCTCTGCTCCATCAAGTTTACATATCTGATTGGATTAGATAAAGCTTCTATCACATCTACGAAAGGAAAAGAAAAACAGGTCATTAAAAGCGCTGCAAGAAGAACCCATATATAAACGATACCTAAGAAGTGTCAATTCCAATTTATTAGTACAACACTGAATATTAATCATAATGATATGTAGATCTGTTTGAACAGAACCATTATTCCACTAATAACTGCCAGTAAAAAAGTTTTGCAGCAGTGCACAACCTAAATACCACTTTTTCCCTGTCTTCTACATCAGTTGGAGCACGCTAATACATCCACGTGGACTGTGAATGGAGTGAGTACTCCTATTTTATATCACAGAACTGTGTATCCTGTGCATTGATTGTACTCATAGAGCCAGGAACCGGAGGTCGCATTTTATATATACTTGGACTCTCCAACACCAGTGACATACAGGGGAGAGAGAACGGGGGTTCTAACAGCCTCCACCTCCAAGCGCCTTTGGTGTCCCCTAATTCATTGTATTACATATACATGTCACTGTGAAAGCAGCATCACCACAGCCAGTATGCCATACTCAGTCTTCAGACACTCACCCCGTAGGAATTATTCCTTTTATGAATGGACATCAGGAAATCTTCACCAGTACTTCCATTGGTTATCCATTGTTATACAGTTGTCATTTTTCTAAAGTAACAGTCCAAAACTTCCTGCTTACCTTTTTTCTTGAAGCATCGCTGTGGAGTTTCTCCAAGATTTTTTAGTAACTGCCAGTGAAAGGTATTTCACCAGTAATAATAAAGCTAATTCATTTATTGATGTTTTTCAGAATTTCCAATAATAACAAATGTAATGCTCAGTGCTGGGAGAGGTGACATCTTGAAACAACATTACAGCAGCATATTGTACCTGCAAATGTATCAGGAACATAATCTTTCACAGCTATGCAAACGAAGATTGCCGGGAGTGTCAGAGGCAAATTTTTCTCATTTCGCAAACAAATGTAATGATAACCTGGGAAAGAAAAATACAATGTTTATATTTTGTACATACTGCAGAACTTGCAGATCATCTCAGGTTATGAATCAAGTTACAGATGTAACTAAAGGAATTCTTTAGACAAAATATTTTTTTTTACACATACTGTATAACAAAAATGTGTATTTTACATTTACAGTATACAGTATACAGTATGTGCCTTTTAAAAACATTGCGTTTCTTAATTTAACGCCCAAATACACACTGTGTTCAGAAAACAAGAGGCACTCTTTTATTTTTTGCCATATCTTGCCAGAAAATCACTCAATTTTCATGAACATTTGAGCAATTATAGGTCCGTCACCGTAGATTATTATATTTAAGAATTATTTGATAATCTAATAAATATTATTTGGAATTGGTGACTCATGATCTCACAAGTGCATAGTTACAAAATGGTGTTTAGCGAAGAAGAGAAGCACGTTATAAAGTGCTTGAGACAGAGTCTGAATTATGGTCCAAAATGCTTACATAAAATGTATCCTGATAAAGATGGTGGCGAGGAGGACTGAAAAAACTAATTCGTAAAACAACGTATCGTTCAGGGGTGGAAACAGCTAGATCAACATGTTATCGATTATGCAATCAGACAGTGGCGTTCTCGTCTTCAGGTGTATGTTACAGCAGGAGGACATTTTGAACACACTTCGTACAATAATTTGAACTCAAACTTTTTATTGTTTCAGATTATATTACAGCAGTTTAACACATTTACGAGCTACGAAGGAAGAACTCTTTATTTATCGTTTAATGAACATGACCCTACTGTAGTGTATCTGGTACTTGTTGATATAATACAGTGACATAAATTTAGTTAACATCAGCTAATTGTCTACGTTGTGCTTCTTATATACTGTAGTGTTAATCTACATAACAGACCTACAATTGTGCACATTTTTATTGGGATTGGGCATGAAATATATAAAATATGATGAAAAACTAAAGGGGTCCGATTTTCTCTGAACAGAGTATAACTGGCATTAGTTCATTTTGATTTTAGGAAGGACAGCACCTTCAATATTTTTCATTCTTTACATATACAGTGCATGGATATTTTTCCAATGGTTTAAAATACAGACTAAATATTTACCTCTACTTTCTAAGCCAAAGTAAAATCTTCATAACTCTCTAACTGTTATGAAGTGCTTGGATGGATAGTCACATAGATGGCGTTGAAAGCTAGAATGTAATGTGGAGACCCTTCCATGTGAAGCCTTGCATGAAGGAACCAAGTCATAATTGTGAAATGTTTGATTACATCTTTATGCAATGTCAATGAAAGATATTTATTTTTATTACATAAAAAATATATATATGTTACTTTCAGTGGTTCTCAAACCCCTCAGGGACCCACCAGCGACAGCAGATTTTAGGAATACTACTGCACTTCCACACAGGTGAATGCACCTAATTTGCAAGTGAGTTGAATGTGGAGTGGTTATAAACCAGGTCTGGCTAAGTGCGAGGTTTAGAACCACTGTGCCAGATATAACATACACATATATACAGTATACAGTATATTCACAACCGAAACAGGTCTTTGCAAAAGTAGCAATTTAAACTCATGTATCTCACTGAGCATAATATGAACCTACCTGGCCGAATGGCTGAAACAGGTAATATCCGGTGGCCTATGAATTTGCCTCCTTCTTCATATGCAGCTATTCTGAGACACGCTAGAGATGGTAAAACTACCTGCAAGCAACAAGCACAGAAACAGAGCTAAAATAGGGAAGACAAAAGTACTTTTGGAAATGCTGTCCCACCCATCCACAGTTCTCTTTTGACCACTGACAATTTATGATGTTACTAAATCTAGGTTTTTGCACATACATCTTTTTTAAGAGGTAAGGAAATCTCTAGATACGTAGACAATTGTGCAACTAATATTCACATGTGCATATCATGTGCATAAGGCAGCTGTTCTTCTATTCCTTAAAATGCCTTGCTCAAAAAGTAGTAGTTAAGTAGCTGCACTGCATAGTTAGCCCATAGAACTACAGTACATTGCTTTACTTGCTTGGGGTTTATAAACTGCTGTTTTATAAATGATCCCCTGTCATTGAACCATGATAGAACATCCTTTACCCCTGGTAACACAGATCACAGGGAAAAATTGATTCAATAATATCTCAAGTGACTGGTAGAGATGGGAGAACCAGTCCAAATCCGTTTCCCGGATTTTTCCGAATTTGCGATTCAAAATCTGTTCCGCCGTGTAAAATCAGCCATCGGACTGTTACGGTTTCAATCTGCTCAGATCAATCCACAACTGCCATTGGGTACAATCTGCTGGTGGATTTTAACAATCCATTTGCGGATTCCATAATCCGGTGACGGATTCTTAAAATCCATCAGTGGATTGGGGAATCCACAGATAGATTGTCAGTGATTAAAAAAAAAACTGCTAAAGGCGAATCACCATTTTTGAGACTGATCTGCTGAAATCTGTGGAGCAAAGGAACCGACCGATCCGGGGCGGCTCCAAATCTGCCAAAGAAAATTCGCCCATCTCTACTGACTGGAATAAAATAAACTGTTATTAAAATCCTATTTACCTCATTTAATGTGAAAGATTTTATGACCCTAGAAAAATGATTCATGGGTAAGAGAAGTGATATATAATCAAAATAGTGTAACCTTTTTAAATACTATGGGTTCTTCTTCCCACACAGGATTAACAGCATTGCCTTGGGAAGTCTTTGTTCTGAAAGCTTTTCGCCTTGTGTCCACAGGTAGTCCAAACATGTCCACTTCTACATACGTGCCGACTTTCTTATCTGAGAGGAATTGGCCTGAGATGATCTGAAAGAGAAAAGAATACATTTAGAAACTTGACAAAAATCTACATTTGCAACACTATGATACTGTAACTGCGCAAGTGCAACCGAGCTTTTTTTTAACTGTGGTGAGCCATTCAAGCACTGTGGGGGTTATATATTCATTGTGGAAAACTCTTGAATTGATCCAAAAACAAATTGTGTCATTTTGACTCTGCAACACTTTTTAGTATGGCGGTACTTTGCACCATATGAACCACTCAGCATCTTGGGGAGTGGAATAGGAGAAGATAGTCAGTGTAATAATACTGTTGCGGCCGAGTTTATTCTTACCTTTGCCCGGTCTCGGCCGCAACAGAAACCGGGCGCGCGCCGAGGTGTCCCGGGCGCGCGCCGGAGCCTCGGATGATCGGTCCTCCGATCAGGGCTTCCCCCTCCCCTCTCCGGGTCCGCCGGGTTCCAAGGAGCCCCCCACCGCCATCCCCCACATCGCGGGACACCAGGGCTCTCTCGGGGAGCCCTGGGCATGCGCGCCATGCGCGCACGCTCCCGATGAAGTGTGGCCGCGCATTGATGACGCGCGGCACGCCGAGGGAAATAAACGAGCAAGCCGGGACACCTCCCGGCTTGCGGCACTTGCCAGGTGAGAATAAAGTGTGCCGCCTCTGTATAGTGATATTTATTCTACTTGCCCCAATAACTAGTGCAGTTTTCCTTTCTCTTTGCATCACATATATCCGGCCATGTCTGAGGTGGCATTAACCTCTGCTCTTAAGGGATCTGCTAAAGAAGCTGTTCAAAAATGAGTACAGAGTTCCACAAGTCTGTAACTAAAAATGTTCCAAACATATACTGTACCATACAGTATGTGCACATATCATTTCTCACATGCTGACTGGTCACAATGTACAGTATATTGTAGAAAACGGAACTTCTACTTCTTTACCCATGGAGACTGTGAAGGCAGATACAATAGATATCTTCAAAAAAAGGTTGGATATCTTTTTTTTTTTAGCAAAGAAAGCTATACAGGGATATACCAAATAAGTAAACATGGGAAGGATGTTGATCCAGGGAATATTCTGATTGCCAATATTTGGAGTCAGGAAGGAATTTATTTACCCCTTATGAGATATCATTAGATGATAAATATCTGTCGTCTAAATTTAACATAAGTTGAACTTGATGAACATATGTCTTTCTTCAACCTCATCTACTATGTAACTATGTACCTATGTAACTATGTATCTATGTACCTACAGTATGTACCTATGTAACTATGTTCTTTAGTAAAGGTTCCTAGGCGCGGTGTCAGGAAAAAACAAAAGAAAGCAAAAACATAGTGTAGTTTGTTTACAATTGTAAACCACCACGTGGTACTGTAAGTACAGTATTGCACTTATATCAAGTCTTTTCCCATGTTACTATGTAACTATAATATTATGTATTTACAGACGTTGTGATTGCTACTGTAATTATGAGCTTTAAAAGGACAAATCCTATTCTTTAAAAACTGTTTCCAGTAGGGACTGGTATGCTCTTCAAAATGTTGACTGATTTTGTAAAAATTAGTTTACTTAATTGGTTGCAGCAAATTTAAAAGAACTTGGTTAGTATAAAAATAAATATAATGTGTGCATTGGAGTTGTGCTTCTATCTATAACCAACACTTGTATAAATGTGTGGTGTATGCTTGTTCTTAAGTTCACACTATAGGAAATTGTTCCACAGTGAATCTAAACAGATACAATTATACCTTAACAGAAATTGTGTTTGCGACTATTCCATCTACAGTTGTTTCAGTAAATGGGTCAAAATGTTTGTCTGGCCTTCTCATAAACTCTGGCTTTAGTCTGTATCCACATTTGCCGTTGTTTTCATACATTCCCATATTCAGTTGCATAGCCAAATCTGTAAACAAAGAAACAATACATTCTATGAAATTTACATAATTGGATGTGTTAATAGAAAAACACATGAGTAAATAGCATTGGCAGTAAATTGTCATTAAAAAGATAGTTAAATTAATGAAATACAAATGCAATTGTACTAACAGCTTAAAGGAGTAATTCAAGTGGTTTTTTTGTGGGTTTTTTTTGTGGTTTCTTTTAATACAGATTTGAAATAGGGGATCTCTGGGGCTGAACCCCATTAATTTCAGCCGCGGGTATCACCTGCTTCCAGAGATACTTACCTGCGCAGGGGGTGCTGGTATCTCCTGCAGTTTCCTGCAGTTTAAAGCCCACGGTCACATGAGCCAATAGGAAACGTCCTATTGGCCCGCGGGGTCCGAGAGCTTTGAAAAGCACCCACTACATTGCATTGTATACTGCAGGTGTGCCCAACTCCAGTCCCCAAAGGCCACCAACAGGTCAGGTTTTAAGGATATAACTGCTATAGCCCAGGTGGCTCAGTCAACCTGTGCTGAAGCAGGGATATCCTTAAAACCTGACCATTTGTTGGCCCTTGAGGACTGGTGTTGGCCACCCATGGGATACTGGATGACAGCTGCCAGCAGTGAATGCAGGAAAACATTGCAGCTGTTCATAGACCATAGAGGAGTGGGGTTGATAGCGCTATGTGGGTAGGGTGGAGTCCTGCCTGCCGCACAATGTTCGCATGTACTGTATTCGCAGTATTACCTACAGGAGCAGTCATTTGAATCCATCCTTTAGACTTTGTTTTTCAAGGCTCAGCATTCCAGGAACACAACATAGCACAATGAAACTGAGGATTATTAGTTTGATAGGGTACAACAAAATATTTTTGACTCAAACACTGCGCGATCCTACTTTCAATTATGGATCAACGTTAAAAATCGTAGCTAGGGTGCTTTTATTTTATTAAAACTCAGGTATTATCACTACGTAGCATTACTGGTCAATAATCCAGTAAAAGGCAGGTAGATAAAATGGGACAAGTTCAGTCGTCATGGACATATTACTTAAATATTGAGATATGACTCAAGGCTTCTTACTTGGGAGTTAAAAGCTTTTTTTTCCCACTTAGCAGTATTTTTGTTCATGTGATGAAGTGAAATCACTCACCCATGTAACATCTTCTTTACCATTTAACAGGTTTTGTTTTTAATTATTCACGAACAAGCTTTCCAAATCTAGGTCAAGAAGCATAACACACACACACACACGCACACACGCACACGCGCACGCGCACGAGCACACGCGCACACACACACACACACACACACACCAAAGAATATATGACGTACAGTACAAAGCTTTTGTTTGAGGCTATTCAGAGGAGGTTCAAACCTGCTCTACATTGTAGCTAAGATAAATAAATCTACAGGAGTTGCAACATAGAAGATATTTGGGCCTTTAAGAGTTGTAAAGCAATTATCATAACATATACTACAGTGGACTTTCAATATATATATACTGTATAAGATACTGTCCAGCATGGTTTAGATCAATAAATGACCCTTAAATATAACCCATTGTGGCCCATTCAAACCAATGAGCTGAAATGTGTCTTCCAACACAAAGGGGTTTTATGGAGTTACACCACTTTTAAAATATGGCCTTTTATAGTTTATTTACTTAATCAGGACCATAAGGTGTATTCCAGCAATGTAGCCGTCTTATGCAATAACACTTCTTAATGAACATGGCCCCAAATCTTTATCATATGAATATTTGTGTTTCAATGAGACATACAAAGTATAAATAATGTTACCCACTATATCAAAAGTAAAAATAAATAACAAAAACATATTATTTGCCCTGCAATTATTGTTCTTCTTTCCCATGGCCTTATACTCATTTAGTGATAGGAAAAATATAGACAGTTCTTACCTATTGTTTGGAAGTTAAGAGCTACCATTTGACAACCAGCATTCCAAAAGACCTGAGGCATATAGTTTGATGAATCTACACGTGTTCCTTTTGGATAAATTCGACTTAGTTGCATTTTATTATATCTATAAGAAACTGGTTAAGAGAATCTCATATTTTATTTTGAGTAACTAATAGGAAATGTGTATCTCAAACAGACTTTCACCAATGGCTTATAATGAATATCGCAAAAGTACAACAAATGTGATTTGCGTTCAGGAGAGAAAACAACATTACTGACTTTTCTAACCATTTATACCAAAGCTTGTATTACAGAAAAACATAATTTACTCTCAGCCAATTTTTTTTTTAATTTGAAGACTGGGATCGATAAAGCAGTATATATTTAGGCAGTTTGAGGACAAGAGATAAAATACAAGTAATATAGTACCAGAGTACAGTTGGATGAATGTCAAAATTAACTTTTTTTTTACATTTTTTAGAAACTATTTGAAGGAATTTTTAGGATAAAAATTTAGCGCAAAATCAACCAATTTTGCAGTGCAAACTATAAACACTGTTTTTTTCGCAGCAAAAACACAGCCTTGATTTTTTTTCCTATTTCTTTGTTTATTTATTTATTTTTCTAATCATTGATAATTTATACATTTTTAAATATTGTTTAAAATAAAAAAAAACTTGCCAATGTTCACATTTGCCTCAAAAACGCAACTTTAGCGCCAGCTATTTCTTTAATTAAAGTGATTTTGCTACTATTGCATGAGCAAAGAGTTTTTGAGGCATATTTGCATTTCGGTCAATTCTTTTGCCAATCTCTACTGGGTGTTTCTTTGTATTGAAGGAAGGGTTCTCAATAATGATAATTTAGTTAGATTTAACATTAAAACACCTTCTAAGAGACCAGAAATAGGATTGACTATGATTTTGAACCTCTTGAGTGCTCAGTAGAAATACAGTGAACATCATAAAGGGCGCCCTCGACAGGTAAATATCACACTTGATTGACAAAGACCTCCACACTCAGTGGCCTCTAAGTAACGCAACTTGTAATTAATTTCCTCAAAAATTAAAGCAGTCAAATAGTTGCTGTTAGCATGGTTACATTTCCTTTGACAACCCAATTAGACTGGCCATTTGTTTGCAATGTGTTGTTTTCTGGATAGCTATGTGGGCACCTTTCAAGATGGACACATAAAATGTTTTCAATGTACAAAGGGCCAAAAAAATGTATTACATTTACCAGAGATAAATATATATATATATATAAAGAGTCTGGAGAAGATCGCTTTGTTGGCCGAAACTTTGGGCTCCTGTGTGTTATGGGTCAATAAACACCCTCTATTTTGCATTTATTTTGTCTGGTGCAGATAGTTAGACCATTCTGGTCTTTTCTTTAATTGGATATATATATAGTTAACTACTACTGTATATAAAACTTACATCAATCTAATATTAAGATGAGCTACAAAAACAACTCCTAATAGTAGGTGAAAGTATCAGAGATCAGCCTTTTCTTCCGTTTAGTAACAATGCACCAATCAGGAAATAACTTTACGTTCACATCTGAAATCAAGGATACTCTACAAATTCCACCGGAGATTTTGTAAGTTGCTCGAGACCTTTCGTTTCCACAAAGGAAGACATTTCAAAGCTCTTGTTGCGTTCTGCAATAGACAAAAAAAAGAATAGTAGGCATTACGAATGGCTGTACATTGATAAATACAAGCGTTATCATTAAAACTGTTATATTACACCCTTATCCTAAAGTTATATGAAAGGATTAGTTAAGATAAGGCAGAAAATATTGACTCAGATTTAACTTGGGTGTAACACAAATATGAAAATGATTAATTAATCCAAGAATTATTTTAATGCCAAGTCAGATCATACTTGTGTAAAGCACACATAGGGCCCAGTCATTGATAGTGCTAGTCGGGAGATGTACAGTAGCACGCAAATTACCTTTGACGTCAATGGGAGTTTCCATGCAAAAGTGCAAACCAGGACTATCCGCATATTGAACACCGTATATGCTAATAATGGGTGATAATCCTAGTCTTCCAATTTATTGTTAAATTATCCAGAAGTTTTACAACTTTGGAGACATGTTAATGCACATGTACTACTTCCTTTTAGGTCTCTCTCTCTGTCTCTGTCTCTCTCACTCTCTCTCTCTCTCTGATCTTTCTTAGAACTGCAACTTCTGCAGCATTCTTTTCTCAGTCAGATACTGTATGAACCAATAGGCACCTTTTGTAAAGAGCGACCTATGGGCTTTTACTGTTCATTGTCAAACAAAATCTAAGAGGAATTCCAAAATGTTAATATGGGGAAGTACAGCTCAACCCCGTTATAACGCGTTCTGTTACAACGCGAATCCGCTCATAATGCGATGCAAGCGTGGCTCCCAATTTCCGTATTTATGAATACTTTACAACACGATTATTGGTATCTTAAATACTTTATTGTACAATGCATACAATTGTACATTATTTCCAACGCGATCCGCTTATAGTGCGATGTGATTCTTTGGACCCCAAGCACAGCGTTGTAAGGGGGTTGAGCTGTATTTAGAAGATCACATTGGGGTCCCTAAAGATATATCACATCATATACATACTGAAAAAGAATTGTTTCTATTTAAAAAAAGAAAACAACACTAGAGTTATATGATGAAGTATGTGATCATAATGCTATAAGTGCAATTTGTTCATTTGTTTATGGGACGGCCCCTTTAAAGCTGCAATTCCACTTAATTCCAATTTAAAGGGCCTGTACCTACAAAACCCCAGGTGTTATTTTTAATTTGTTTTAAATAAATCAGTTGTGTAGTATTAGATAAAATTTACTGCATCTAAAAAAAAAGCCACTCTTTATGCTCTTTATAATGAGTTTCAATGTATTAAGCTGCTTTGGGTTGCTATAGCTGCCATTTAGAAAAGCACAGCACTTTGGGGGCGATCCACAGAGACCCGTCACTTTTGCACTAATAACGATCATTATCGAGATCGAGAACGGACGTTATTTTTCTTGAGTTTAACGGGTATCCTCAAAGCTAATTAGATGCAAAATGGCGTCCGTTAATAAAAGTAGCAGCGCTAGTACAGGGGATTTTTGTGGAGCAGAGACGCGTTCTCCAATACACTGCACATGCGCATTGGCAAAGCTGTAACGTGCGTTACGGATGCATTTCTCATGTGCGTTACAGATTAATACAACTACCTCTAATTCTGCCAAACCAGCAAGTCTCCAGAAAAATAAAGAATTTATTAAGTTCTCTTTAGTAGTAAGATTTAGACACATTTTCTGCTTGTATTGAATATCGAAATCCGCATCCACTTTCAAAGGAACTTGAAAACTAAACAGAAGGCATGTGCAGGCCTGTAGCCAGAATTTAAATATCTGCTATTTAAACTATTAGATGAACTTATTTCATTTATGTTAAGGTACAATTAAAATAAACGAAGAATCTCCATCCTTCATTTATTTTAACTGTACATTAAAATAAATGAAATAGTAATGTACAGTATAGATATACATAATTGTACACCCATACAGTCATTATTGCATTATATACCCTATTACTTCACACAAAGATATCGCATTAATCACTAAAAAAAATAATATAGTTTATGATGTGATTCAGACATTTATATGATCCCTAATATATATATCTTTGTATGACACATGTAACTGTTTGTAATGAAAGGGTTGTGTCCTATACTCAGTACATTGGTTTTAGGCTTTTCTCAGAAACAACAAAATGATAATCAGGGTCTGGATGTAATAGCAGCTTTTGGTATGACTTAAATATTGCTGCGTTACTTCAATGCACTAACATGAACATAGGGAGAAGGAGCGGTTCAGTGAGTATTCAATTCCCGGTGTCGGCTCCTTGTGACCTTGGGCAGGTCACTTTATCTCCCTGTGCCTCAGGCACCAAAAACATAGATTGTAAGCTCCACCTGTGCCTGCTAAATGTCTCCGTAAAGCGCTACGTATAACTTGCAGCGCTATACAAAAACATGCTATTATTATTATAATATTTATATGAACAGTCTGAGGATTTCCATTGTTAGGTACACTGCTCGTTATCATATATAGCGCCCTTGCTAATTTACCCCATTGAGTTATGGGCCCTAGGGCATTATAGGAGTTAATTTCCCCTAGGCCTTAGTTGTTGCACTTTGTGTATCTAAAATGTTTCTAGTTAAAGATTAGTATCTGGCACTGTTTTAGTTCAATATATAATAAATGGATAGATCTTGGCTCTTACGAAGAACCTACTTACAAGAAGTAGGATATAATACAGCAATAACAGAAGACCGTCTGACAGCTTTGTCCAGCTGTCAGACGGTCTTCTGCTATTGCTGTATTATATCTTACTTCTTGTAAGTAGGTTCTTCGTAAGAGCCAAGATTTATCAATTTATTATATATTGAACTAAAGCTGTATTGCACTACATACTTCTCTTTTATTTTTTGGGGTGTTCCGGACATATGCTCCCTCCTATCCCTGGATGCATCTACTTCTTAGAGGGAATCTGTACGATTCCATCTGGAGGTTGAGATTTTTGTTTTAATTCACCTTACACTAATTAATAATTCATTGACCACAATCACATATTTATCACTTGCATTTTGTGTTTAAAGCGCCTTTCTAAATCACTTGGGTTCACTGCTTTAGTTCAGACAGATGTCAGAAGGTCATCTGATTAAAATGTTTAGCCCACCCTTTAGTCTGCCCAGCAACAGGGGTGGGTACCTAGGTTATATATGGCAGGGTTCAGCCCTTCCTTACTGTCTTGCATTCCCAGGAGGTGCCAGAAGAAGGGGATTCCCAGGCTCTCCTAACCTGTAAGGAGGACAACTTTGTTATTTTTAGTACTAGGACAAGTTTCCCAGTGTTAGGGGAGCCCATGGAGGCAGGGATTCAAGAAATCACTCTACAGAAGAAAGTGTTCCCTATCGCAGAGCTTAAGGAAAAATGGTCTGCCAGGATTTTCGGGGGAATGATTGTGTTTCCTATTTGAAATAAAACCACACATGTTGATAACATTTACAAATGAAAAACCCTACCCATGTATATGTTAAATGATTGCTAATGTATGTTATTTGTTTTGTAACTTACTTGTAGACATCTCAAAACTCTCAAACTTCACCGGCTGAATGTAGTTTACCAGATTAGACATTTCTTCTGTGGCACTTGCTTCATTTCCAGCTGTGCCCTATAATTATAAATAATGTATTGTGTTTATATAAATATATACAGACATTTATTGAATAAATATTTTGTCCTACGTTAAAAATCTTCTGTACGCTTTTTGATACACAGTAGAAGGATTGCAACACAAGAAAATAGTGTGTTTACTGCTCTTTCTGATGATGTCAGATATTGCTGGGACATCTGGTCCTGTGTTACATGGCTGGTAAGAGCATGCTACCACCTGTTAACCTCTTCCCAATGACATCATGTGCTTTAAGTAAAGTCACATTATTTGGGGGGGGGGGGGATTTTGTATGGTTGTGCATCTGTCCTTTGGATTACCACAGTGGATTAATTCCAAGGGGTTATTGGCCTTGAAGGAAACGGAAGCTTGCAACATGGATGGGGTAAGATGTTTTATTTGATCATTAACTACCTTTGGTGCCAATGTGGCTACTTAGGCTCTCCTTGAAAGGGCCAGTTAGATCACTAAAGGAATTAATAACCACATTATATATTGAAATGTATATTTTTATATTGTTTGTTATGGTATATTTTTTGTTTGTACCATGCCATAAAGCCCTATTAGCCATCAAGGGATCAATTCGCCAGACAGAAACGCAGAGTTTATAAAATTAATTTATTGCAAAAAGAAATATCCACAACTATTTACAGTAAATCAACCCGCACACTTACAACTGGGAAACTTGGGTAACTCTATAAATTTGGGTGCAGGGACCACCCTAAAGAGATTTCCCTGTTTTTTCATCCTACAGGATCCGCTGCGGCTGCTCCCAGTTACTCACAGCTTCTTTCCAGCTGCCTCTTCTAAGTAACTAAGAACTCACAGCTAAAGATGAGCTTATCTGATCTAGCTACGAGGTCTCCAATCCCCCAGATGTTTGCAGTATGACCCAGCCCCTGATTGGTGGGTAGAAATACAACAACGAACACATTTACATGCAAAGAGTTACTTGGAAAGATCACAGACCATTTGTCAACACTCCAGCTGAACATTAACCTCTGTTTCCTGAAATGCTTCAACCAGGCTTACAATACAGATATATATTCAAACATATTACCAATGTAATAGTGACAGGTTAGGTAATGGCAGGCTTGACCTTTATTAAAAGCAGTCACATTTACCTCTACCGTCACAAGGGCATTAAGCACATTTTTATAGATGGGGTTATTAGTACCTTGGGGTGCAGAGGTAGTTTTTCTAGGGGGAGGTGGGTAGTTGTAAACCCATATTTGCCCATATTTGTCATAGTTAGTAAGACATTGCAAGCAAGGGGGCAGGTAATTGTAATAGACAAACCCCTATGTAGAACTTGGTGGCCATATAGCGATGGATTGTCCATGACCAGCTGGCCACTTTGGCTACTAAGTAGTTAATACATATATAGCCCCCCCCCACCTCATTAGAAACCCTGCTAGTTCCCTTTCTCTTACACTCTGCCCTCTCCCCCTCACACCCCTTTCTCTCTCACCTTCTCCCGCTCACTCACCTACTCTCTCTTTCTCTGCTCCCTCCTCTCCCAGCCCTCTCTTCCCTCTATCAGTTACCCCCCTCACACATCCCTCTCTCAGTCAACCCCTCCCACCTTTCGCACTGAATCCCTCACCACCCTCTCTCTCACCCCTCTTTTTCACTCACCCCTCCCCCTCATTTCCTCACTCACACCCCTTAATCTCTCCCCTATGCCTCCTAGCCCCTTTCACTAAGCCCCCTCTCTCTCACTCAGCCCCCTCTCTCTCTTACCCCCCTCTCTCAGATCTCTCTCACCAACTCCCTCTCTTGCTCTCTTTTAACCCTCTACCTCACTCACTCCCCCATTCTGTCAGCTCTCTTACCAATTCCCCTCTCTCACTTACCCCCCCCTCTTTCCCTCACCCACCCTCTCTCTCTCACCCCTCTCACCCACTCCCCCTCTCTCTCACCCCTCTCACTCACTCACGCCTCTCTCTCCCCCCATTGGTGGCTTTGGTTCCCAGAGCGTCAGGAAGGAAAGCAAAACACTGCTGATCCTTTTACCATCTATTCTTACTATTCTCTCCCTCTCCCCTTCAAGTCCTATTTCAGGGTCTGGGAGGTTGTAATGGCCGCTGTGCCAAGGGTACTGCACCCTACGCTGGGTGGGAGGGCCTTCTCGTGTGCAGCTTCAAAGGTCTGGAACTCCCTACTACCAGAGCTCAGGTGTATATTTACTTTACCACTGTTTCAGGTTCGGTGTAAGGCCTGGGACATAGAGGGTTCAGCCGCGCTGAGCCGCGCTCCTGCTCTGCCTCGTCTGCTGAAAATTGAGCTTTTTCCTGTCCTTGCAGGCGAGGCAGTGAGCGCGCTCTGGGGGCGGGGCGGAGGCGGAGCAGAGGCATGTCAGGAGGCGGAGTGGGAGGCAGGGCTAGTCCCTCGCTCCCATTGGATGTGAGCGGTCACGTGACCGCTCACATCGCTTCCCCGAGCAGCAAATTTGAAACTTGCTTGTCTCGCCAAAGTTTCTGAGCCTCCGCATGCATCAGCACGCATGCGGAGGGGGAAACTATAGCCGCGCTGATGACAGATGCAGGGGGTTAGTGCATCTGCTCAGCGCGGCTCAGCCCGCCTCAGCGAGCTTGGACTTACTATGTCCCAGGCCTAAAACTTCCATCTTCCTTCTGGCTTTTCCTGTCTAACAAAATTAATTGTATATCATTTTAATTTGTTCTTTATCTGTAAAGTATTGCTATGCCCCTTTAAGTGGAGACGTGGTTTAACTAAAAAAATAAATAAATAAATGATTATGATGTAACATCATGTTATTTGAAAATAATGAGCATTATCCGTAAATAAACATGACATTAAGCCTATGCTAATTAGCTCTGGTACAGCCATTATTTTTTCATATAATTAGCTTAGGGAATAAGACGTTATAACATAATAAAATAATGCCCGTTCCTGTTTTAGGTAATGTCACATTATTTGCCCTGATTTAACAGCGCTTTGTGAATCTAGATGTGAGGGAGAGCAAAGAAGATGTTTAAAAAGAGGAACATAATAAATCTTTGGCTACTGAGACAACTGACTTTATTATCAAGGTCAAAAATGTACATTTAAATTGACTTTATGTATCATTGTTAACTCATTTATTCCTAACATTTCTACCAATTCATGTCCCAGTGCAGTAATGTATTCATGGCTGCATAGAAGCCAATTTGCTTTTCTATGAATCTCCTCTGCCAGAAAAGTAGTTCTGTAGCTACCATTCAAAATGGGTATTCTGTATTGTGAAATAAAAACAATTAGTGAGAAATAATAATCGTTAAATTGCTTGGCGGATGATTAAAAAAAAACCCCACCACTTAATGGAACACAAAGTAGTTAATAGTGGCTCACAATACAGTACATTGCAAGTAAGTTCAATTAGTGGTTAAACAAAGTAAACAATTCTGCATCACATGACCTAGTGACACAAAATGATATACTGTGATGTGTTAGCTGAAGAGATACTGACACGTAGGGCAGTTATTTTTATGTCAGTGAATCAGTGAGGCACTCAAGTTGCCGGATTCATTCATTAATTTCAGAAATTAAACAGATACGTGTATCAAACTGGAGACATTAGTCATTGAACATCAATGATACTGTATGAACTATTTGTGAGAATAATTTGAGGTTTAGTGGGTTTTTCGATAATTCTGGTCACAATAAATGACATATTGGCACATATTTAATAAGTAGTGTTACTCCATAAGACACCTTCATGCACCTTTCTATGTTTGAGAAGGGGATACCTTTACAGTGCACCTTTTCGGGGCTCGCCATTATTTGATCGCTGTGGTAGCGATAACATGATCACGCCCAGCAACCTGAAGATGTAAGCCCAGGGAGCGGTAAATGCGGCACTCTCTCCATAGAAAACAAGCAAACATACTGTAGCATGTCGTGTCAGGTACAGCACATGGGCACTGGCGTGCCGGGTACTGTGCTTATACCAGGTGCAGCATAACTGCAGCAAAACATTTAAGATTTAGAAAATAAACCTACATTTCATGAATAAAATAAAAGATGGCAGCAAATGAAAGTTTTTTGGTTTTGTACAATAGACACAGGAGGGTCGCCCAGAACTGAAACTCGTTTTTACTAGGTCTTGGGAACCTTTCTTCCCCTCCCTCCTGATTACCAAAATATCTACTTTTTTTATGTGCCAGTAAAGTAAAACTAAAATCAAAGATGGCCACTGGGGTCGTTCAATAGGAAGCTGTCATGTCAAGCACACATGCGGTTTCCTATTGGCCCGTGGGAGTGAGGCTTGGATGGCCACCATATTGATTCCTTAAAGGGACTGGAAACAACAGGACATAAGAGGGTAAGTATCGCAGGAACTGGGGTTTAGCAATGGGGGACACCCTGTATCCATTTCTGTAACGAAAAAAGTAAATGAATAAAAAGGTTGCGTCGGGGGTTTGCTACTTTAAAGTCTAATCACTCCCCCATAGTTATTTTAAAAAAAAAGTGTTACAGCTTTATTTGTTACTGTTCTTAACAATTACCAATTAACAATTAGCACCCTACGTACAACCCCTTTGTACTTGTTAATGATTATTATTGCATTTTTAATTTCCAATAAAGTTAGGTATTATTTTTTTAAGTAAACTATTTGATACAACTAATTATTCACAAAGAGGTGTAACAACTTTAAAAAAAAAAAAAAAAAAAAATATATATATATATATATATATATATATATATATAAAATTATAATCAAAGGAAATCAAATTCCATTTGACTTTGCTAATAATTATTATTGAACTTTTTACTTCAGGACACTTAAGTAAATAGAGCACAAAACAGTCACAATTATATGTATTAATTGAAAGAATGTAATGTGAAATCTCAGTCCCATACCCTACTTTTTAAAGAATGTAGATGGTAAAATGTTCTAATATTTATCTGCGTGAATAGGCAGTATTGTATGAAGTCCGTACAGTAGCCCTTGATGACTACCCTCTGTGTCCTAACACAAGACCTCAACAATCTTTAACTCTTTATAAGTGCAGTTCCTATTTGCCAGTAGATGGCAGCCACGTACTGTTAAATAAAGCATATTGAGATTTGTACCAGATATTCAAAAAAAAATTTCACCCACCATAACTTTTTAATCTCTGGTTATACCCCCGTACCAACTTCACATTGCAATGCCAGCAATCAACCTCACACTGATGAGACCCAAAAGGTCGAAACTGCTGTCTGTGAGTAGGTTCACTGACTATGCTCTTCTTGAACCAGGCTGTGCTGACATGTTCTGTAATACGGCAGGCATGAGGGCATAAGGGTCCATGTTAAAATGGACAAGAAGTAAAGAGTGACACTATACTCATTTCCATGTCATTACCCAGAATCCCTGGCTGCAGTGGAAGCGCTGTTTGCTAAGCGATAATGGGGAAAGACATGGTTGCAGACCTGTCTAAGACATGCAAATGCACCACAAGTGGTATCTTTATTTACTGTACACAGTACGGTGGAGAGTTTGCCACTTTTTGCACCCACCATATCTTTATTAATGTCTGGTTAAATACATAGAGGAATAAAGCAGGGCAGCTGTGATGGAAATAACATTTCAGTGTATACTATATAACTTTACAACTTTATTCTCATTCAAAACCTAGATCCTTTTGCCTGGCATGTATTTTTATTGGATGTTGTTAATGACCTTCCAAAACGACAAAATGATGTATCTTTTATTTTGCACCCGAGACTGTAAGACTGTTACAGTAAGTGGATGGAGAACAAAAACCCGGGCGCTACCTAGGAAGATGGTAGGTATAGTGAAAGGGGGATATAACAACCTTGGTAGTAGGCAAGGTGTCCCTCTGCTTCTTTTCCACCTGTGACTCAAAAAACCCCAATAAAGGATCTACCCAGGATCCTTCAACAAATGAGACAAGAAAAAAGGGGGGGATGGGGGAGCACTGGTGAAAATCTGATAAATAACCTAAAAAGGTTGTAAAATGCTCTATGTCAATCTCAAGGGTTTTGAGGGTGTAGAATAAATTTTAACACTCACACGGCCTTGTGCGAATGCTGTCGCATAAAGGTATCTTTTGGGCTCACTTTTCCTTCTTCTCTTTTTCTTCTTGCGTCTCCTTTCTGTCTTCTGGATACTTTCGCCGCCTTGCGTCTGTAATTTCTTTCTCCTACTTCTTTGATGTTCGTCACACCCTCGGAATAAAAATACACACAAAATGTATGAGCAAACTGTGATTTTATCAGGAAGATATCAGGATGTAGAGCAAGAATATAAATAAAACACTCACACGGGCATGTGTGCGTGCGCTCTAGGGGATGGTCTCTTAGTCTTTATGGGGCAGTCCCGCTTCTTAATGGGAAGTAAACGCTCTAAAAACAGAAGGTTAAAAGGCCACACCTCATTTTAAAGGCAGAAATAAAATAAAATGTTACTACTCACACGGCCAAGTGTGAGTGCACACTTGGAAATGGTATCTTTTAGTTCTCCTTCTAGGTCCCAGCTAGGAGAGGTCCACTGGTGCTAAACGTGGGTCCTCACCCCCCCCCCCCTAATAGGGTCAAAAAGGTCTGAGCCCGATAGATACAAGGCTAAAGTCTTTATTGAATGGACAGTACAACAACAGAACACAGCTAACTCAGTCCGTGAGTCACTCTGTGGAAAAGTAAAAAAGCCAGTCTTTGGGAAATCGAGCAGGGCTTGTGGTGCTGCAGCTGAACTGCCTCCGCGTCCGGATGTAGCGCTGCACGTCCGCGTGTCCTGCTCCCGACGGTGGCTTGATAGAACCAAAAATGTTGGGGTATTTTTAAAATACAGCACCACAAGCCCTGCTCGATTTCCCAAAGACTGGCTTTTTTACTTTTCCACAGAGTGACTCACGGACTGAGTTAGCTGTGTTCTGTTGTTGTACTGTCCATTCAATAAAGACTTTAGCCTTGTATTCATCGGGCTCAGACCTTTTTGACCCTATTAGGGGGGGGGGTGAGGACCCACGTTTAGCACCAGTGGACCTCTCCTAGCTGGGACCTAGAAGGAGAACTAAAAGATACCATTTCCAAGTGTGCACTCACACTTGGCCGTGTGAGTAGTAACATTTTATTTTATTTCTGCCTTTAAACTGAGGTGTGGCCTTTTAACCTTCTGTTTTTAGAGCGTTTACTTCCCATTAAGAAGCGGGACTGCCCCATAAAGACTAAGAGACCATCCCCTAGAGCGCACGCACACATGCCCGTGTGAGTGTTTTATTTATATTCTTGCTCTACATCCTGATATCTTCCTGATAAAATCACAGTTTGCTCATACATTTTGTGTGTATTTTTATTCCGAGGGTGTGACGAACATCAAAGAAGTAGGAGAAAGAAATTACAGACGCAAGGCGGCGAAAGTATCCAGAAGACAGAAAGGAGACGCAAGAAGAAAAAGAGAAGAAGGAAAAGTGAGCCCAAAAGATACCTTTATGCGACAGCATTCGCACAAGGCCGTGTGAGTGTTAAAATTTATTCTACACCCTCAAAACCCTTGAGATTGACATAGAGCATTTTACAACCTTTTTAGGTTATTTATCAGATTTTCACCAGTGCTCCCCCATCCCCCCCTTTTTTCTTGTTACAGTAAGTGACCTGCCACATGAATAATATCAATTACAACATACGGTATTCCCCTGACCAATGAAGAGAGTGGGAGGAGAATATATAGTGTATGCACTGCATGTAAATATGTCAATGGGAAAAGGAAACAAAATGATAAAGAAATGGGTATGGGGATTAGAATGCAAATATTAAAATGGGAAAAGAAACAAGACTACATTGGGCAAGAGAAAAGATATTAAAGACATCATGCACCAATGTCATCATTTAAAAGAACTGTAGACATCTTTTATCCTGGAGTGTCAATTTAAGTCACCTCAGGAAACAGTACAAATCTACCCACTGTCTCTCTTTTAAGTGGGTGTTTAACATGGCCGGAGCGTAGATAAGGACATACAGTATTTGTGCTGCTCCAGGAGAAGCAGGATTGGTGTACTTTTGTCCTTCTGGTGCTGAAGAGGCTAACTTCCAAAAACCTCTGAGTTTTAGGGGTTCTGAAGCATATAATAACATTACAATAATAAATGACAGATATAGCGAATTACAATGTGCACCAGGTAACACAATACATCTCGTAATAACTCAGCATATCACAGAGTCTCCACAGAATGTATATGGAAGTGTTCATGCAGGATTGAGAAGATATCCCACCACCTCTCACCAGAGGGAACAGTAAAGCCAGCTAAATCTGTGCTGCCTTTAATAAGTGAGACTCACTGAAAATCAGTGGGACATGACAGGTGTCACTGATTTCCAGTTTATTGTGTGTGATACTACCATTGTCTTAAATGACACCACAAACATCTCTCAGGGTTCAACCTGACATGGAAATGCAGAAAGTAGCACATGTTACAAAGCAATACTTCCTTTTCAGTACACAAGCAAAATACTGCATCGTCAGAATTTGACAGCTCGTCCACTTCAGTGCTTGAAGTAGCTACAACTTAATGTGCAGCACAGTTTTCTTCCTAAAGGCCTATGAATATTACTATGTATCCACAATTGTAGAATGAAAGATCTCAACGTTAGGCAACCTACAGTACTGTAATTGAACTGTAATATGGACTTTGAATATGTGATCATCACTTTCAACCAAAAATGTAAAATTGTAACTACTGCACTGTACATGAACACAATGAACAAAAATGGTCTTACTTCATCCATGGAAGATTTCTTACAGTCGTCATCGTCATCATCATCATCTTCCTCACTCTCTATCTCTGCTTCCCCTGGAAAATATGAACAACATTTTATGTAAACTATCTGTAATTCCCTCTATTTTAAGTACATTAAGAAAGATTCCATCTGATATCATATAACATTGCTTACTTGTTAAACAGAATGGTAGTTAGTATATTGCCCATAATCATAATCATCTTTTTGGCTTCTCGTAACTCATGAGTTCAAATACTAAAACAAATTATATGGTAATATACGTTAGAAGAACCATGATTTTAGCCACAAATCTCTTATACCGATGTTGTCAAACTTACTGTCCCAGGAGCCAAAGCATAAAAAGCAAAATGCCTTGGCACCAGGGATAGTAAAAGCCCTACTCCCTTCGAGGGGTCCACCTCTACCAATTGGGATCCCCCATGGAGAGATTTCCCATAACCAGGGGATGCCATGGTCAAGATTCCGCCGCTTCCCCCGGTAGCACAATTGCACATATGTACACTTCACTAGAGTTCACCTAGCTAACATACTGACAGACACAAATATCCTCAGATACATATTTTCCATCTGTGTATGGTACGAACAGTTACTTAAATATACTTTGAATGTAGAATTTACACACAAACACATTGCCACACTGGATTTATTATCCGCTCCACACAACACATATTTTATACAAAATGACCTATTGATTTTTTTTCCATGGACCTTCTCCTCATATCCATCCTGAATTGCAATCTGGAGAACATCTGGATTGTCATGATTTGTACAACCTATTAGAGAAAAGCAAATTGATTACCCAAGGCTCAAGTTCTATTGTTGATGTGTAGAAATAATAGGCTTTCTCCAACTGATAATTTTTATTTGCTAAGCGGTGCTACTCCAGAAGACCCCTTTCTGCAACAGAAGGCACTTTATAGAGCAAGAAGACACCATCCAGAGACATCAGGTGTCTTATGGCCCTCAATTCTGTAGCACCTTCTATTCGCAGATTGCTGAGAAGGCAGTGGTGAATGGCACACAAACCACAGTAATACAATGGACTAATGACAGAGCAGTTTAAAACCACATACAGTACTTTGTGCCGGCACCTCAGGAAGCTTATTTTTGTTGTTGAATTAATAGCAGATGAGAGATCTTCCCTCTCTCACATTCCTCATACTCAGCCTCCAGCCTTTATTGCTATACTCGCAATCTACTTAACATTGACCTTCAATCCTTGGAATCCAGCCTAAAATCTAAGCTTTTATTAGCACCACCAATTTATTCTGTCCTGCTTTAACTCTGCTCCTTTTCTTGCCAAACAGAGCTACCTCACCTCTCTTATTAACAGGCACAAATCCAACCCACGCCACATCTTCCCTGTCTTTCGCACCCTTAGTCGACCTCCTGCTAAATAGCTAAAACAGAACTCCATATATGACATCCTAAAACAGGCCCCATTGTTCCCTTCTCCATTACAGTAAGTAACACTACTATCCACCAATCTAACACGTACGATGCATAGGGGTTACATTCGACTCCTCCCTTTCCTTCTCCCCATATATAAACGCTGTTACTAAATCTTGTTGTTTCTTCCTTCGCAACATTCCTAAGATATGCCAGTTTCTATGATCCACTACCACTAAAATACTAATGCTTGTTCTCTCTCATATGGATTACTGAGGATACAAAAGGGTGCGCTCTAAACCAAATGTGGTAATGTTCTAAGTGTTAATTGGTTTAAAGACCTTGAGATGTAAGTAGTGAAGTTAAGATCAACAAATGTTGGAATTGGAACTAAATTCCAAGGTGGGAGAATATGCAGCTGGTCAAAAAAGATGGCTCAGCTCATCAGAAAGTATTGAGGATAGAAAAAACAAGCGCAACATTCTCATAACTACTGTAGATATATTTTTGGTAGAAAAGAAATATAGAAAATATATAAAAACACATAAGGGTATAAAACATTTGCTGAATATATGAAAAGTGCCAGTGATACAGAGTTTCCAGGCTCCCTTGATCATCATAGGGTTAATGCAGGGTCCTGTGAATGAAGCCACCCATGCAGCGATGTTTGAATGAGCAAGCGGGGGTCCAGATACACATGAACATCAACCCGGTAGAGCAGCACTCGCTCCCGGTTGTAATAGCAGTGACAGTCCTGTTTTAAATTAAAAAAAACCCAGCTCTGCTGAAAAGGGCACTCGCTCCTGGTCTCGAATAGGCAAATACTTGCAGGTCAGCAGAAGAGGAAAGGCTCCGGTTAGAGAAGGCACCTGCTCCCAGGTTGTCCTGGAACTAGATTCCATATTCCTCTGTCTCTCCTTTAGTTTATGGGATCCATTTCTCCCTTCTTTAGTTGCTTGTCAGTTTCCCCTGTCCCAGCAGCTATGCTACATGTAAAATGCAACATTATTGCTACATGTTGTAGTTCCCTCAGACATTCTGTGAGTTGCCATAGCAGCCCCAGCCTTTCTCTCCAGAATGGGCTAGTCTGCCCCCCTTCTGTTTGTTTTAAGATAGTCTGTCCCAAGGCTATTCCCTTACCCACACTGCTCCTCACTTCCTTTTCTACCCTAGATCACAGTGCGTACAGTCCTGTCTGCATCCACCCCTGGTAAGACCTTTCTCTCTTACCATAGTCTAACCTCATAGAAGCATCCCACATAGAGAAGCACTCTCTGCCTACACTACACCTACAAGTTTGTGTGTTTTCTACTCCTGCAATAAAGTTAAGAAAGACATTAAGGACTTATCATGCTTTGGAAGAGGGAAGACATGAGTTAAAGCTAACTGAAGCTATTCATACCTCAACACGTGACCCTAGCTTCAGGATACGGGTGTAAGTGATGAGAACGATATATCGTTATCATATTGTTATCATATCAATCTCAACTCTGATAACTGTATCACTGGCACTTTTCATATATTCAGCAAATGTTTTATACCCTTGTGTTTTTATATATTTTCTATATTTCTTATTTTACCAAAAATATATGTTGTTATGAGAATGTTGCGCTTGTTTTTTTCTATCCTAATATGGATTACTGCAACATTCTTTATCTGGTCTCCCTGCCTCACACCTCTCTCCCTTACAATCCATTCAAAATGCTGCTGCTCGAATCATCTCCTCCTTTTGTAGACGTGTATCTGCATTCTGAACTCCTGAACTGTCTCTGTCGGATTCCTTTTAATTTCCGTACAAATGACAAAATACTCCGCCTTTCTTTATAGGCTCTACACTCCTTTGCGCATACTTATATTATTATTAGCATTTATTTATAACGCATCAATACATTCCGTAGCACTGCACAATAGGGTTGGAGGACGAAAAACAATAAAATAACAAACATTAACATACATTGTTACAGTAGGTAAGGAGTTTACAATCTATAAGAATGGCTAAGTGGAAAAATAGGGTACAGGGGGATGAGAAGGTTGGTGTTTTTTTGGATTCTAATAGAGCAGCTGTAGCATCAGCGAATGGCAGCAACCAGCTGACATCTTTTGGCTGCCGCCTTTGGGGTGACGCAGATGTAGGCTGTAGAGGTTCAGAATGAATTAAGCTGTGCTATGCAATTACTGTGGTCCAGAGCCATACAAATTGCAGAGGGAGGGGTTGTCGAAACACATTACAAGCAATCCCAGATATTAACATTTAGCATGTTAGTTCTGTGCAGAAGGGAGCAGCAGCTCTTGGGGATCTCAGCTCTGATCTCTCATTACACTCCTTTTTACATCTTACGCTTAACCTATTGTTGTCTGATCTTTGCACCTATTACCTATACAGCCATCTTAAAACGTTTTCACTAATCTGTCCTTGCCTATGGAGCGGTCTTCCACCCGATATTCCTAAAACACCTTTCCCTTCAACATTCCAAGCCCAGCTGAAATTTCTCCTCCTAAAAGAAGCATCTCATTAAAAATTGTAGGCACTTTATTTTGTTATTATTTCTGGTTTATTACCTGTATTATAAAAAAAAACTGTTTGGTACACATAATATCCCTTTTTATTTTGTTTGACAAAAGCATATTGAGTTTACCTCTAGTCTCAATTACACGTTACAATGTATAGGAGGAGCCTGATCTTTTATGCCCTGTTGCCAGATCCAATCATTTCTTTCTGGTATTATCTATGTGGCCTGGGTTCCCTGGTTTGGCTTTTACTTCCGCTGCAGCTTGAGAGAAGGGAGGTTGCTGCGGAGTCAGGTGACTAGACCTTGCCAATGGAGTGTTAGGATTCCCTGCTGAGGCAGTTGTTACAGTTGGTGCTCTGAGGGCTTGCTGTCAGTTGGAGAAGGGACGCAGCTAGGGGAGGTTGTACAGGTGCAGGGGTCTGTGACCCTCTGCACTAGGCCAGAGATCCTCTAGGCCCCAGATAGGCCCCAACTCATCCTAAGCTTGTGGCTGCTGTAGGGAAGGCCCTTCAGTTAGGGATCCTGCCCCTTTAGTGTTTAGCCAGCTTAGGGCCACAGTGGTTTCATTTGAACTATTGCTGCAGCAGTCTGGGACCAGACTGCCAGAGAGGGAGCGAGCAACATTGTGGAAGTCACTCCAGAGGGAGACATCCCATCCATCGGAGGATATCATTGGATTGGCGGATCCCCTGCTTCTCGTTGTTAGCGCGCCCGGGTGTGGACACACCCGGCAGGTACTGTTCGCCAAACGTGCACCAACACAGATATAATAAGATTCTGATCACGCCTAGAGGGGTGGGCATATTTTGGGGACACTTATTGGGTGAAGTGACCAAGGGACACCTCTGGTACTGTGGACACGGTGTGGGGATACACGGTGGTGGGACAACGCCCTGCAAGGCGAGGTTTAGCTGTAACCATTAGTATTGCTATTGCCTGTATGTGGTTTATGGTTATTGCTCACAGTAAATGTTATTATTGTTATTCTTTTAACCTGTGGACTGTTATTAATAGTTCCTGCTTGGGGTTATCCCATCTAATTGGGATCCCGTGCAGGTGGAGGCGCCGCCACTCAGTATATTCATTACCCCAGGCTCCCAGTAGCGGAGGCTCAGATCCCTGTGAGCCGACAGGTACCGCAAGCACTAGTAGACCCGTCACATTAGAGGGAAAGAGGGCTACATCTATTTCAACTTTTTTTTTTAATTTTTGAAGATAAACAAATTAATTTACCTCTAATTACCACCTTAAAGGCGTCCCACACATTAGAAGGAAAAGTATCTTCCGGTCTATTTAAATCAAAGTATGAAATTATATCCCTTCTAATCTCCTCTTTAAATATTTTTGTCTTGAAGTAAATTAAAACCCAATTTCCAGTAAAATGTCTTTGGTGAAATGGAACAATTTTCAACAAAGCCAATATTGGAGTCTGATTTCACAGCGATACAATCTATATTTGCATGTGCATGTGTTAACAAATGTAAGGCTTGACTGGATATAAATATTTGATCGATCCTAAAGTAGGTATCTTGAGAAGAATAAAATGTATAATCCCTACCTGTAGAGTTTAAAGTACACCATGAATCAATCATACCCAATTGTTGTAATTCATTCTCTGATTGTACAGCTTCTGAGTTATCTCTTGTGGAGATCGACGGAGATCTATCCATTAATGCATCAAAAGCTAAATTAAAGTCCCCACAACAGATAGTGATCCCTTCCATACATTGCGCCATAATGGGAGATACAGTAGGTCATGAAAAAATGTATATTGTTTAGTGTTGGGAGCGTAAATATTAAATATAGTAATAATTTTCCCAAACACATGTCCCTTAATCATTAAATATCTACCCTCCTTATCCTTTTTCTTCTTTTTTACATTGAATGGGAATATTTTTTAAAGCAAAGGGCTACTCCTCATTTTTTAGCTAACGCAGATGAGAAATCTGCGGGATATTTCTTATTATTAAGAAAATGTTCTTCATTAGAGGAAAAATGAGTTTCCTGTAAGCATACTATATCTGATTTCAATCCAAAAATAAAATCATAAATCTTTCTCCTTTTTCTGGGACTATTGAGGCCTTTAACAATAAAGGATGTTATCTTAGATATAAATTAAAATCCATTACATTTTTAAAGCAGTCTGAAAAAGATAAAAGGTGTCTATACCGGTAACAATTCACAAAGTTCTCACATTGAAACATATATATTGTGATGTGAGCACACACACAAAAAATAATTCTTAACAACAAAACCCACTAACAATAATAATAAATGACTATATGAACCCCCAGTAGCAGCTATCTCTATCCTCAAAAGAGAAGATAAGAGAAAATGGATCAAACTCTGACCCATGCCCAAAGAGGCAAGTAGAGAATCTCTCATTAAAAAAAAAGAGTTCTCTAACATACTTTTGAGACTTCCCCCACCCCCCACACTTACAGTATATACCTTCAAGGTGTTGTTATTCATATCTGTATATGCTTATATATACTTACCAATATGCAATCAGTTCCTAAGCCATTTAACCTTCTATATGATAAAAGATGACCTATGTTGACCTAAAAAATTAACTCCCTAAAACCCTATAAAGTGAATTCCTAACGTCTGCAAAAATGATTAACTGTTTAGAGATGGAATATATATAAATGACCACAACAAATCATCAGTCACTAGGAATCTTTCTTTCTTTAATAGGAGATCTGGAAATGCTGCGGGCTCTCCGTTCCAATTCTTCTCTAGAGTTTCTTTTCCAAGACGAGGATTGAGAATAAAGTTTTAAAGGAAGATGTCTAGTCTAGGAATTGTTTCCTGAGATTAGCCGTTTCTCTAGAAAAGTCTGCAGAGAAAGATATTCGATCTCCATTATATTGAAAGGTTTTTCTCTTTTTAGCTAGAAGAAGAATTTCCTTAACTTGTTGATATCTTAAACAATATGCAATCCTCGGCCTTGGACCCTTGTTCACATTTTCATTTCTAGATCTGATGCGATGTGCCCTTTCAATGTCAAGAGGAGGATCAAATGTTGTTTTGAGGAGCTAAGGAAGCCATTGTTCTAAAAACTTTTCAGGTAACTTTTTCTCAATTTCTTCCGGTAAACCATAAATTTGTATGTTGTTCCTTCTCTGGCTATCTTCCAATTCTGTTTTTTTCACTTTTAGATAATCTACATAACTTTTTCTTTATTGCACGCTTCCGCACGAGGATGTGGCGAAAATTTGTAAAAGTCATAGTTTTCGATAAAATACTGATAAATTTGAACAACTGTTGCCATCTTATCATGTGTTGCATTAATCGCGGCCCATATTAAATAAGCGTACGTTCTGTCGGGTATATGGAACATGGGCTGCATTTGTACACTCATGGCGGGACTCTGGACAATAACCAGACCAGAAACTGGTGCTTGTCTTTCTTTAATATGAAAAGCCTAAATTGATACATTATTGTAACCGCTTCCTTCAGTCCCAAGGCCAATTTACAATAGACCACTGTGGTTTCTTTTTTAAACGAAACACCTGCAAGTCGACACATTACCGAAGCGCATGCGCATTACAATTCATGAATATCTGCCAACTGGCGGACACGCGAAGAATTGCAACCAATTAAATCCGAACCATTATCAATAAACACATCAACCGCGCATCAACCGCGGCTGTGAATGCAACAGAATGCGGCATGAACGCGGTGAAGTGCGTGGCATTCGGAAAAAAATCCCGGAAAAATGCGGTGATGTTGGAGAATTAAAGGGGCCGCAGCTGTATTTGATGTTTCATTTGATCTATTACTGCAATTGAATCCTCCATTATACTAACTCTGTTTTCTACTTCGGTAATTCTGGTTAACGTCTCTTGTATTTGTTTTTGAGAAGTGAGTAAATCCTTTTGAATTAAAGTTATTCGTTCATCAATAGAGTTAATTGTCAAATTCATCTTTGCCAGTTCGTTAAACAAAGCTTCCATAGAAAACTGACCATGTGATTTTGTTGAAGGTGTAGGATCAGCCTTATTCTTTTTATTGCCTGTATCTGCCATCTGAAACACTTTTTTAACCTTGCTTTATTCTGAGCATATGTTCACTCACTTTTTGATGTGGTTTTGTTTGGAGGGTGTTTCAAGCTTGGTATCTGGTTGGGGCCTACTTCACCAGATCCAGCCCATGGCCTTGCGTGTAAACAAAGCCCAGCTACTTGTAGGGAATGCCGCCCTGTCACATTAATCACTCCATCAGTAATATGTAGTTATTGTACAGTATAACAAGCACAGATGGTTTTATTTATCTGATTCAGCAGATATCTGTAACTATTTCACCATCTGAGGCACTTAAATCCACACTTTGTAAACACAGCCACATAGGGTTGCCAGGTGTCCGGTATTGAACCGTATTTGGTTACTCTGTCCGGTGAAAAGTGAGAGATAATACCGGACTTAGTAACCAATCGTGGGGTTTCCCATGAGAAGGGATAGAGCAGGGCTGCTAGGGGGCGGGGCAGTTTCCTCCATCCTGATTGGCTGCTGCTGTGTAATGCAGCCAATCAGGAGGAGGTGGCAGAGCCTGGGGGTTGGGGCCAAAGAGCGTAGGAAAAGCATGGAGCAGAGAGAGAGGTGAGGCTGTGTCCTGTGTGTGTGTGTATGTACTTGTACTGTTTTGTGTGTGTGTGTGTGTGTGTCTTCTCTGGCTGTCCTGTGGGGTGATAATGACAGGGAGGGGGGTGAGAGGATGAAGGGGGGTAAGAGAGGATGAAGGGGGGGGTGAGAGAGGATGAGGGAGGGGGTGAGAGGATGAGGGAGAGGGGGTGAGAGGATGAAGGGAGGGGGGTATGAGAGAAGATGAAGGGAGGGGATGAGGGGGTGAGGGGATGAAGGGAGGGGGTGGGAGAGGATGAAGGGGGGATGACAGAGGATGAAGGGAGGGGGTATGAGAGAAGATGAAGGGAGGGGTTGAGGGGATGAAAGGAGGGAGGTGAGAGAGGATGAAGGGAGGGGGGTGAGAGAGGATAAAGGGAGTGTGAGGGAGGATGAAGGGGGATGAGAGAGGATGAAGGGGGGATGAGAGAGAATGAAGGGGGGGTGCAAAAGGATGAAGAGGGGATGAGAAAAGATGAAGGGAGGTGTGGGTGATAGAGGATGAGGGGGGTGGGAGGGTGAGAGAATAACAGGAGAGAGAGAGGGTGAGGAGGGGTGCAGTATTGCTCACCATGGGCCTATATGACTGCAGGTCAGTTATTTATAAATGATCTGACCATTATGTAATTTGTTCTAAATTTCACTCCAAGCATGCACCAATTTGCATATTCTATTTCCTAAAAAAATCCTCAGAAGGGCACTCCCTCCCAAAAACCCCTCTCCAGATTTTTTATGAAACAGAATATAAAGTGGTGCAAATTGGTGAATTCTTGGAGTGAAATGTGAAAAAAATGACGTAAAAGTCAGGTCATTTATGAATAACATTCTTCCTCACCAACGATTCTCGCGCGCATCGCACCTTTCACCATTTTGTCCAGTATTTTTGGACAAGCCGTCTGGCAAACCTACTGCCACAAGTCAAAAGGGCGTTTCCACGGATACCAGCACAGAAGCTGCAGCAGTTAAAAACACAGCAGTCTGACAGAGAGAGACAGCTGGCACTGATTAAAATGGCTGTGCGATCTCCCAGTCCCTCACATAGAATATGTATGTCATTTGTGAGTCTGTCACACCGCAGGGAGTCACGGTGTGCCTATACAGGGTCTTCACAGAGCTCAAGTAGAACTTAAGGCGGCCTTCACTTGTCAACTGTCATTTTCTGTCCCTTCCAACGGCCTCTGTGTAGGTCGAAGATTCCCAAATCAAATGATAAGATGTCAGTTATTTTTTCTTTATTCTAAAAGGATTTCCATCCCCAAATTCAATATCTTGCATGTTTTTTTGTGAGGAAAAGTCAACATAAACCATTTAAAATGCCGTATCAGAGGGAGCTTCAGTGGGAGCATCAGCAGGTAGCAGCCTTCTCCTAAGCACCCATCTTGGAATCTCAATTGTAAGCACTTTTACTGTACCAAAAGTACCCGTAGAGGGGGTGGAAAGAAAATGTATTTTACTTGGTGTACAACCGATAAAAATGCTGCAATGATTGCTATAAATATACAGTAGCTATAATGGGATCTAATTGCTCATAAAATATACACATACTTGTATGATGGTGGTAGTTGTTGAAAATATCCAAGGGTGTTAATGAAGGAAGGAAAAGCAGTGGTACAGCATAGTCCAATTAATTAATTAAAAAAATTAACCTTTAATGAGAATGCTCATAAAATAAGTGAACAAATTCTTCAAAATGCAGGTCTTCTCTAGGACAGCGGTACAACGTACATCTCTAGTCACAAGTTCATAATGCAATTCTTCATTTATGGCTTATATTGCTGATGAAAGGTCCATTTGGGACCTGAAACGTTGTTCCTCCTCTGTTCTTGGCTGTTACAATAAATGAAGAATTGCTTTATGAACTTGTGAGTAGAGATGTACTTTGTACCTCTGTCCTAGAGGAGACCTGCATTTCGAAAAATGTGTTTGTCTATGTTGTGTTGATTGCACAAGCAGGATTCTCCTTGCCTGAAACTATTTCCCCACACTTTGGAACTGCCATAAAATAAATGGACACAAGACAGCAACTCCACTTACAAATGTCAATTAACGTGGTATCACTAGCTCAGTTCTGGTTTGCAGCCAAAATCTCACTATAATAAGTGGTATCTCCCCCCACAGTATTTAAAGCAAATATCAGAATGAAAGCAAATTAGCTTTATTGCATATTCGTTTAAGTGACCCCAGTTACGGTCTCTTAATAGTGATCAGTCACTAGTGTATTGTACACTCCTAGTGTGTCTGTAAGTCTCTTAGCATAATACATTGATTGTAAGATCTTCTGGTCAGGGTCTCTTTGCCTTATGTTGTTACTTACAGGTTGCACTTATTCCCAATACTTGTAAAGCTGAACCCTGTTATAACGCAGTGCTTTTGTGTGAGGAATCCACTCCTGGCTTTTCTCGTAGCCTTGCAGGGTGCTGTTGTTCTCACTAAATTCCCTCTTTGCAATCAACAGCAGCTGTGCGGGCTATCACTGCAACCTAGCCTTGTACTCTGTCATTGGAGCAGTGCCCTCACACCCTCCTCCTGGGATTGGCCCGCTGGCCTTTAAATACTGCATTCCCACAATGCTTCTCTGCCGAGCATAATCCTTCTTGGATGTTTCCTGTTTTTTGCCACAAGCCTTATGGCTTGTTATCTCTTGTTACTAATCCCTGTTGATTATTGTTCCAGTTCGTTGTACTCGCTTCTGGTTCCTCGTAGCCTGTAGCTTCATCGCTGAGGCCTGTGTTCCTGGTTCCCCGTGGCCTGCTGCTCTTTCTCCCTTCGCAGAGGTCAGCTTTAACTTCCGTGCTGAAGCACCTCGGAGACCGGCTGTGTGCTATCTCCCTGGAGGCCGCAACCTGCTGCTTCTACCCATAGCAGAGGTTGCTGTTTGGACCCTGTGACCTGCTGCTCTTTCTCTCTTCGCAGAGGCCAGCTTGAACTCCTGCACTGAAGCATTGGTTTTCCAGTGCTGCTTGGCGGTGTGCCCTCTCCGGTCAGCCTTCTCTCTGCTGAACTCTGGTCAGCCTTCTCCTTGCTGAGACTGGTACCATGGGCCGTGAACGCCACTCGCGCAGACCACGCTCCTGCCCGCAGCTACTATGCTGAAGCAGGACGACCTGCTTGATTTCCTGTTGCAGATTCCTTGCTATGACTACGACTACCCGGTTGTCTTCTATCCCGACCCTGGTTTGGCCATCGACTGTCCTGTTTTCTCATACCCTGACTTTGGCTCGTCCAACGACTACGCTGACCTCTCCAGTCCTGAACTCGGCCTGTTTGATTATGAACTTCACACTCTGGACCAGTCTGCGTGGTCTAAGGTCGGTGATTTCATAACCCAACCACAGCCCCGCGGTCCAGCCCCGGTTTGTGGTGAGCACAGGCGTAACATTGGGGTCCAAATAATGTGACCACGTTATAATGGCTGCCGCGATCAGGGGTTCCACGTCTGCCTCTCTCCTTTGCCTTATGTGTCTCACTACCCCTCTCCTCTGCTCTGTGTGTCTCTATGGCCCTCTCTTTTGCCCTCTGTGTCTCTATGGCCCTCTCTTTTGCCGTGGGTGTCTCTATGGCCCTCTCTTTTGCTCTGTGTTCTGTCTCTCTGCAACTCTTACCTGCTCGGCGTCTCTCTCTCTGCCTCTGTCTGCACAGTGAGACCGGGTGGGGGGAGAGTGCGGTGAGACCGGGTGGGGGGAGAGCACGGTGAGACCAGGTGGGGAGAGAGTGCGGTGAGACCGGGTGGGGGGAGAGCACGGTGAGACCAGGTGGGGGACAGTGCGGTGAGACCGGGTGGGGGAGGAGACCATGGTGAGACCAGGTGGGGGAGGAGAGCACAGTGAGGCTGGGTGGGGGGAGAGTGCGGTGAGACCGGGTGGAAGAGGAGAGCGCTGTGAGACCAGGGGTGGGAGGAGAGCGCGGTGGGACCGGTTGTGGGGGGAGAGCACAGTGTGATTAGGTGGTGGAGTAGAGCGCAATGAGACCAAGGGTGGGAGGAGAGCGTGGTGAGACAAGGTGGGGGGAGAGCGAAGTGAGACTGGGTGGGGGAGGAGAGTGTGGTGAGACCGGGGGTGGGAGGAGAGCACGGTGAGACCGGGTGGGGGGAGAGCGTGGTGAGACTGGGGGTGGGAGGAGAGCATGTGAGACTGGGTGGGGGGAGAGCACGGTGAGACCGGGTGGGAGGAGAATGCGGTGAGACACTTACACAAACGTACAATCTTGTCACTGTGTTGTAACATCAGCAGGCGTTTGTCTGTACACCCACTTTGAATTCTATGGTTTTACATATCAGGACATAATAACAACCATCTGTTCCTTAGCAGGTCTTAAAATTAGGTAGATGCAACCTCAGATGAACAACAACACATGACATATTACACCGTGTCATGATTTATTTAACAAAAATAAAGCCAAAATGGAGAAGCCATGTGTAAAAAACTAAGTACACCTTATGATTCAATAGCTTGTAGAACCACCTTTAGCAGCAATAACTTGAAGTAATCGTTTTCTATATGACGATATCAGTCTCTCACATCGTTGTGGAGGAATTTTGGCCCACTCCTTTACAACGTTGCTTCAGATCATTGAGGTTGTGGGTATTTGTTTATGCACAGCTCTCTTAAGGTCCAGCCAAAGCATTTCAATCGAGTTGAGGTTGGACATTGACTGGGCCATTGCAACACCTTGATTCTTTTCTTTTTCAGCCATTCTGTTGTAGATTTGCTGTTGTGCTTGGGATCATTGTCCTGTTGCATGACCCAATTTTGGCCAAGCTTTAGCTGTCAGACAGATGGCCTCACATTTGACTCTAGAATACTTTGGCATACAGAGGAGTTCATGGTAAACTCAATAACTGCAAGGTTCCCAGGTCCTGTGGCTGCAAAACAAGCCCAAATCATCACCCCTGTACCACCGTGTTTGACAGTTGGTATGAGGTGTTTGTGCTGATATGCTGTGTTTGGTTTTCGCCAAACTTGGCGCTAGGCATTATGGCCAAACATCTCCACTTTGGTCTCGTCTGTCCAAGGGACATTGTTCCAGAAGTCTTGTGGTTTGTTCAGATGCAACTTTGCAAACCTAACCCGTGCTGCCATGTTCTTTTTAGAGAGAAGTGGCTTTCTCCTGGCAACCCTTCCAAAAAACCATACTTGCTCAGTCTTTTTCTAATTATACTGTCATGAACTTTAACATTTAACATGCTAACTGAGGCCTGTAGAGTCTGAGATGTAACTCTTGGGTTTTTTGCAATTTCTCTGAGCATTGCACAGTCTGACCTTGAGGTGAATTTGCCGGGACGTCCACTCCTGGGAAGATTGGCCACTGTCTTGAATGTTTTCCACTTTTGAATAATTTTTCTCACTGTAGAATGATGGACTTTAAATTGTTTGGAAATGGCCTTATAATCCTTCCAAGATTGATGGGCAGCAACAATTGCTTCTCTAAGATCATTGCTGATGTCTTTCCTCCTTGGCATTGTGTTAACACACACATGAATGCTCCAGACCAGCAAACTGCTAAAACTTCATTTTTTATAGAGATGGTCACACTTGCTGATCAATTAATCAAGGGCATTTGATTAGCAGCACCTGTCTGCTACTTAGCATCTTAATTCCTATGGAAGCATAGAGAGAGGAGGGAGGTTAATAAGATAACCAAAAAGAATCCTACAGTATGTGCACTCACTATCGGCGTTAAAGGGCTAGGAAAAATTCAATCCTTGGGAGAACCCTATAGCCACTCACTAAATATAATTTAAAATACTTTATTTAACATATATACAAAAAAAGACAAACATGTCTTGTGTAAAAGAAACAGGGAATAAGTGCAGGAGTGTAGATAACCTGTATAATTGTAACTGACAGGCAAACTGTCCATTCCTATGTAGTTAGGTAGGGGACATGGGGTATAAAGGGTGATACATCAATCATCATATATTTGCCCAGTCTCACCTTATAACACATGAAAACATATCTAGGAGTATATGTAATCAGTTAGTGAATACTGGGTGTATTGAGTCACTTGGAGTCACCTTAATACGCTTCTCAGACTTGTGCTTGACTAATACCTGTATCTTGTGTATACAGAAATTCATTAGTCATTGCACTATTTCCTGTTTAAAAACAGAAAACCTCTTTAGTTGGTTAAACAGATGTCCCTTAGAGGAAATACCACAGATTCTTATAGGATATATACTCATACCATTTGATGCAGTATATCATCATCAACACCCATGAGAATATCATAAATAGTAGCGGTATCACATTCCTCTCATCATAGTTGTATTCAACTGTAATGCGTAACAGTCACACATAGGGATTCAATGCATAGGCAGATCTATAAGCCATAACCGTATGGTTCCGGATGAATACAACCTGGTGTAGCTGCGATGCTCCAGAAATGTCCCCTCTCAAAACTCCACACACGCGCTCCCTCATGACGTCACGACTGTGACATCACTAAAACCGATGTACGCTCCTAGCCCTTTAACGTCGATAGTGAGTGCACATACACTGGCGACACACTTTATTCGAGCTCGGCTAGTCCCACGAATTCGGGTATACCCGGGTGTATTGAGGTTTGTGACTGTTTTCTGCCCGAGTGCATTAAGGTATTTTCCAGCCAGGGATTGAAGCATTTTATTCCCGCTGGCTGCAATACTGCACAGTATATATATACTGCATTACAATTCATGAATTTATGCCATCTGGTAGACACGCGAAGCATTGCAGCCTATTAAATCCTAATCATTATCATTTAACAGATCAGCCGCCCGTCAGCCAGGCATGAACCCAGGCTGGGAAGGCAAACGCAACGGGGCTTGCCAGAGGTGAGGAGCGGCGCATTCCAGGTATCTGCCAGGTACATACTGGGTATTTGCTCGAATAAAGTGTGTCGGTGCAGTAGGATTCTTTTTGGTTATCTTATTAACCTCCCTCCTCCCTCTATGTTTATATTACTCCCGTATGCACCCTATATGTATATATTCCTTATACATTTGGAGAGCGGCAGCACTTCCTATGCTTTTGTTCCTATGGAAGCAGTAAGGGTGTACTTAGTTTTTCACACATAGCTTCTCCATTTTGGCTTTATTTTTGTTAAATAAAGCATGACACGGTGTAATATGTCATGTGTTGTTGTTCATCTGAGGTTGTATTTACCTAATTTTAAGACCTGCTAAGGAACAGATGATTGTTATTATGTCCTGATATGTAAAACCATAGAATTCAAAGAGGGTATATTTTCTTTTTCACACAACTGTACGTATGGCTGCTTTGGCAAAAGGTACATAATGTAACACCATTTGTGCCGGAGGGTTATAAGACACATGGGATACTGCACCGACACACTTTATTCGAGCAAATACCTGGTATGTACCTGGCAGATACCTGGAATGCGCCGCTCCTCACCTCTGACAAGCCCCGTTGCATTTGCCTTCCCAGCCTGGGTTCATGCCTGGCTGATGGGCGGCTGATTTGTTAAATGATAATGATTAGGATTTAATAGGCTGCAATGCTTCGCGTGTCTACCAGATGGCATAAATTCATGAATTGTAATGCAGTATATATATATACTGTGCAGTATTGCAGCCAGGGGGAATAAAATGCTTCAATCCCTGCCTAGAAAATAACCCAATATACTCGGGCAGAAAACAGTCACAAACCTCAATACACCCGGGTATACCCGAATTCGTGGGACTAGCCGAGCTCGAATAAAGTGTGTCGCCAGTGTATACAATGTGTTTCAGACCTCTTGAGCAATAAGGGTTTAATAAATAAATCATAGTTACATATGTTTATCTGCGTTTAAGCATCGTTTAGTTTTTAGCCAGACATGTAACCCTGAAGCGATGTAAACAGTTAGGGAATTGTTATTGTTATATTTTTGAATAGTGCTAACAGTGTAAACAGCGCTTTGCAATATGGTGCAGAAAAATGCATAGACACTGATATACAATACAGGGATAAGTACCATAAACAGAAATTAGCACAGTTTGAGAGGAGAGTTCCCACCCTAGAATCTATTAGGTAAATAAGAAAATATTATTTTGATGGTTGCAAATGGACACTCGCTTTTTTAGGTGCACTAGATAAAGAATACTATAAAGTCATAATGAGTACAATACTGTAGGTAAAGCAGTTAAGAAAAGGTGTGATAATTCTGGTAAGAAAGCTATAAAAAGGTTTAATTGAAGAGGTGGATTTACATCTGAAGATAAAAAGAAAGGAAATTGTGGTATAGTACATTTTTAGCTGGAAGAGAGTTTCAAACATAGGGCTTGCATAGGCGAATCAAATACTATGAACCATGAGAAGGCAGCATGAATAAGTGCAGTGGGGAAAGATATATGTACGGTAGGCAGTGTGAATGTGCCGGGTGAGGAACACAAAGAGATGAGCAGTGTAGCAGACAAAGGCAGATTAGATATTTTATATTCATTCCTCCCAAATAGAGGATGGTAGCATGTTATCCCATAGACTAGACAAACAAAAGTAAGGTAGAAGTGATACTTTAATAGGTAACTCGTGGTTAAAAGAGTGCAAGCAATCAGGCCCACAGAGGTCTCTTCTTCAGACACATTTTTTACATTGTAAAGTACTGAGGTATCTGACTCCCAGGGTCTGATGGCAAACCGGGATCTCTCTGACGTAATGGGTGGCTTTGAGAATCCCTGTGCGCTTGTCTGTAAAATAGGGGTATTGCGGCTGCAATGCATAGTATCACTCCTGTCCGTGTACGACCTCTCATCTCACACCACCACTTCTCTTGATTCAACAGTACTATTAGGGAATTGAAGAAAAGGGGTTTCTGGCTGAAATGGTGCTGGCAGAGGACTTGCATGGTGATGGACAAGCATAGGCTGATTGAACATATTGCAAAATGCCAGTCCACAATCAGCAGTAACAAGTTAGAGTCCCTGTCACAAGAGATTATGGCAACGAACAGTAGACCAGCTCAGCTCTCCCGCACTGTGGAGGGACTTTGCAGGCTAGCATGTTTGCAGTCTTACTGTATGTAGCCTTTTCCCAGTCACATGTGGATGAGTTTGCTCTCTTCTTTGCTGATAATGTTTCTTCCACCCAGGTCGAGGTTCCAACAGTGCTGTCAAGTGAGTGGCGGGGTTTCAGACATGAGAATGCGGGTTCTCTGGCTTCATGGATGTGGAAGAGATAGTGCAAACAATGCTGGGGCTGTGCTCCACTGCAGGTGATTTGGATCCATGCCCAACATCTATTCTTATAGTAGTGTGTTGATGTAATTGGACCAGCATTTGCCATAATAGGACCAGCATTTGCCATAATCTTCTGTTTGCAAACAAAGAGCTTAGCAGAACCAGAGAAGGAAGCAGTCATTAGACCGCTTCTAAAAAAAGCCTACATTAGACCCGGAATGCATGGCTAACTGCTTTTCCATGTCAACCCTTGCTCTTCCAGGGCAGGTTATTCAGAAAGTGGTTGCAACCCAACTGGAATCCCGTCTCCAACCCACAATACAGTATTTTTGACACATTACAGTCAGTAATGAGAGGATAGTGTAGTACTGAAACAGCACTGGTTTATGTGTTTAATAACCTTCTGGTGGCAAGGTGACTTTTGACTGTTTGGTCTTAGTCCTCCATGACCTCTCTGCAGCATTCAATTGCGTGGACCATGAGATTTTTTTTTATTTTAAACTTGTCCTTTGAAATTTCTGAGAAAAAAAAGTGGGGGTTAGGGTACAGAAAGTAAAAGGGTATCATGTTACTTTTAATTTACATACATTTGTATACATACATATGTCAGACCATGAGATTTTAATGGAGAACCTGAAGAATATTAGTGGACTGAGCGGCATAGTCCTCAGCTGGTTCAAATCTTTTTTTTTTTTACTGGAATGTCACAGATAGTGGCATCAATATAACCCTCTATGCCTCATATTTACTTTCTAAAATATTGAATATGACTATAACCCTTTATCCCTCTCTCCTTTTATCCCCTCTACACAACATCACCCTTTCCCAGTTTGTGTTCACTCTCCCCTCTATAATTGCATATTAGTGCAATAGTACAGTATGTTGTGCTCCTGTGTTCCCACTCTCCGTTTTTCGGTACCCTCCCATTTTTTTAAAGTCTCAGTCCGTTTTATTATCTTGTCTTTGCAACTTAAAACTAGTCAATGCCTCTTTCAAATCGTTGCTGCTTATTTTCCAGTAAGAGCATTTAAATAACTAGTATAGCCAGGGCTGCCGACAGGAGAGCTGGAACAAGTCTCCTAGGCCTAGCAGCTGTGAGGGACCCAGTCGGCCAGTGCTGGAAGTTGCTCCTGCATCCAGATGCCGGGCCCCCACAGCCCTTTGGTCCTGACTCTCCCCAGCTGCTGTGGGCCTGCCTCTCTCTCCCGCCCACTCCGGGCCGCTGATTGCTGCCGGCCCTCCCTCTCCCTCTCTTTTACTGGTGTACGCTGGAAGCTGGGCTTGAGTTCCAGGCAGGCCCACCAGTGTGAAAGAGGCCCGGCATGGAAGAGAGACAGGCCCGGTATGAGAGAAGCCTCAGACCACCGGCAAGAGGTGTGTGAGTGTTTTATTTTGTGTGCGTGTGTGTATAGAGGAAATGGCTCGCAAGGAGGTGTGATAGGGGGCTCACAAGGCTGCCAACAAGGTGGGGGGTGCTGGTCAAAACTCTAGGCCTGGGCCCCAGTAAATCTTTCGGTGGACCTGAGTATAGCCATTAATTTAAGCAACATTGATTATTTATTCTACTGTATGGCGTTAGGCATTGAGAAACAAGCGTTCTATGTAATTAAACACTCACTGATGTATAAAGTGCTTGTTATAAACAGTTAAGACCATTTTCCAATTGCATGTCTTTTTATACTTACTCTTGCCTGCATAGCAGAGAGTTATTTTCCCTTCTTACTTTTTAATAACAAAACCTCACTGTGTTTCATTTATTTTCTGGTACGGTCAATGTATCATTTGGAAACTGCTAGAAAAAAAACATTGTTTTATAGATACATTTTCTACTTTTGCTTTAAACACTAAAAATGAATGCATAAAAAAAATTCAATTACAAACTATCAAAACATAAAGGAAAAGGAAAATAGGCCGTGTAGAAAGCTTGAAAAATGCTCGTTTAAAGGCTACTTGACAATGTGTATTTTCAAATTGAGTACAGGCATATTCCCCAGAAATCTTTTTTGTGAACACCCTGACATGTAATTTGTGTTTTTGGTTGATTCTGATTGTTTGTTTACAGTATGTGGGATTCTGAGTGGCTCTACAATTGGCTTTTTAACCAAATATAACCTTTACCTTTATGACGTCCTGTAATTAAAGCAGCAATCCGCGCGGATCCCTGTTTTTTTCCCCCCATAGTATTCTTTTTTAACTTATGGTAAGGACAACATGTCTCTTCTTGTCCTCCTTACCAATATTGCTCTTATTGTTTAAATCTAGTGCTCCATTCAGGAGCTTTAAGTGTATTTAAATATTACGTATCTGAGAGGTTAAAATGGAGCTCCCCCCCATAGCTCTGTGCAGGCTAAAGATTACCATGGTAACCACAAATGCTAGAGATAATGAAAAAAAAAAAAAGAACAAATATATATATATATATATATATATATATATATATATATATATATATATATATATATATGAGAAAAAGAGAAAAGAAGCGCCCGATCCTTGTGTAAAATCAGATGAACAAAGTTTTAATATCTCATGGACAAGACAAATGCACACTTACAATTTGTCTGATAAAATAAAGCATGTTATGGGACCTGCCCATGCACCAACTGAGGACTCCTCGGTCTCTTCTTTGTGTGTGAGTGTCAGTATTGGCTCCAAAAAGGATGTTGCTGTCAGCTGCTGTCTCCAGGGGAGTAATCCTTAGTGTTTGTGAGCACTCAATCTCCACATGCAGCTGCCATTTAGCCTTTCTTCTCACACTTGAAACCGGAAAAAAATCTTCAGGCAAGTCCTTGCCTCCTCACGCTGGTGCTGAGAGCTGCCCTGTCACTGTAGGCTCACTGCCAGATATCCCTACGCGTTTCTTCCGACTCTGCGGATTTCATCCCCTGATGAAATCCGCAGAGTCGGAAGAAACGCGTAGGGATATCTGGCAGTGAGCCTACAGTGACAGGGCAGCTCTCAGCACCAGCGTGAGGAGGCAAGGACTTGCCTTAAGATTTTTTTCCGGTTTCAAGTGTGAGAAGAAAGGCTAAATGGCAGCTGCATGTGGAGATTGAGTGCTCACAAACACTAAGGATTACTCCCCTGGAGACAGCAGCTGACAGCAACATCCTTTTTGGAGCCAATACTGACACTCACACACAAAGAAGAGACCGAGGAGTCCTCAGTTGGTGCATGGGCAGGTCCCATAACATGCTTTATTTTATCAGACAAATTGTAAGTGTGCATTTGTCTTGTCCATGAGATATTAAAACTTTGTTCATCTGATTTTACACAAGGATCGGGCGCTTCTTTTCTCTTTTTCTCTAATAGGTACTGTGGGAGTTCGGTGAGCCCAAGAAGAAGCAGCCTGGACCTTTTGCAAATCAACTTATCATGGACACATGTGGACTTAAGTATTTTTAATATTCACTGCATTTATAGGTTCATAATCGTGTATTGAATTTTTCATTGCCTATCACATGAACCCATTTTTTTTATATTTGCATTTTTTAGTTAAGTCCCAGTGACACTCAGTGTCATTTTTACCCACATCAATTGTCAATATCTTTTTTATTGCTTTTTTTTTATTTTTATATGTTATGCACACTTCTTTTTTGCTTTTGTGTTTTTATCCAATAGTCACTTTTAGTTTTTCCTGCCATAATACATTTAGTTATTTTCACACCACTGTTTATTGGGCATATTTGCCTGGTGCAATTTCTTGCCACATCTATCAGGGCTGCAGCAATTTAGGTATAGTGTGTGAAGGGCGCTGTCTATATTTTCTGTCACTTTAATATATATATATATATATATATATATATATATATATATATATATATATATTCAAATGTAAATACAACTGTATGCTCATCTGCATGTCTTAGGCAGGTCTGCAACCCTGCCTTTCCCCATTATCACCCAGCACACAGCACTTCCACTGCAGCAAGGGATTCTGGGAAATGACATGCAAATGAGCACACAGTGCCACATATATATATACACACATATATATATATATATATACCACACATTTGTTAAGTTATGGTGGGTAAAAAAAGTTACAAAAAACCCTCTACTGTAAAGCATATAGCAAATGGAAATATTACTGTATGCTCATTTGCATGAATTAGACAAGTCTGCAACCCTGCCTTTTACCACCTCACAGCATACAGTGCTTCCATTGCAGCAAGGGATTCTGGGAAATGACATGCAAATGAGCACACAGTAATACTTATCTGGTGCTCCAATCAGGAGTTATAAGTGTATTTAAATATTATTATTTTTTTTAAAGAGCAGGACATGCTCAGAGGGAAATTTTAACTCATATAAGCTTCGGGATGGTTTAATAAACAATGGCATCACATAAAATGTGCCCCAGGTAATCAAACCCCTCTCATGCCATTTTACCATTTCTACAAACTAACTGTAAAAGTGATTTAAATGTATCACCGGTTTATTTTTCCCCCACAAAACATCAGACAAACACATTTGAACCCTTGAATTATGTCATCGCTATCAGTTCATTTTGTTCCTGGAAGGAAATATACTTATAATTGTAAAAACACAAGAGTAAGGCCTCGACCAGGCTCTTCGCTTGCGTGCTGAGGCGTGCTGAGGCGCAGGGAAAGCGGGTGCTTTCCCTGGTCATGCGGTTGCTTGCCCTGCGTGCCGTCAGGGGACGGGCCGGGGGCGGGCCAGTGACGTCACGAAGCTGGTTCGCCCAATGAGGGCGGCCCTGCACTTCGGCAACCGCTTGATTTTTAAAATTGCCTAAGACCTAAGCTTCCGCGTGCTTGCGGAAGCGTAGGCGAGCCCCTACTAAAGCCTCTCTAAATGCGGCTGAAGGGGCTCAGTGGCAAGCATGAGCGAGCGTTAGCACGCTTCAGCGAGCATGCGCTTACCATGGACGAGGCCTAAGGCTGAGCGCGCTCATGCATGGAGAGCGCTCCAAGCTTTTGCACCGGGTGTCCTGCATTTACGGGTGCGAGGGGGGGAGGGGGGGCATTGCGGGTAGTTGAGTGCGCTGGAAAGTAATTTTTTTTGTTTACCTAAGCGCCGAGTTCAGGTGAGTGCCGAACGCGCGTGAGCGGGGACTTACATATATCTAAGTAACCACCGCAAGCGCCGCCCGCTCAGCGCGCTCAGTGCTAATGGGGACGCAGCCTAATCTGATAAATCTTATGAGTGACATGATACATATCAACCAGAAGGTGGCGACATCACATCAAATTGACAATATCATGAAGATTTCACACTTTAGAAATAGTGTCTATCAAAAGGTCTCTTCCTGATAATACTATGCAGGCATTTGATGTACAATATATTAAACTTGTTGGGCTTAGAATTGTGAATATAATAAAGGTTAACTTGGACATTAAAATACAACCAAAATATCAATGAAAGGACCATATTGTATCCAATTTAAAAAGGCAGCTGCTTTATACAGTATTTGTGGTGTCTTCAGTCATTCTGCTTTTGTCATGTACACGTAACATTAAAGTTCAGTACTCACAAAATATTTAGTGCTGTTCAACACTATAGAGCCTATAGTGTATGTGCTTATCGGATCTTTGCATCAGGTTTGTAATGCTATAAACTAGTAAAAACCTTAACCCACTTCGGCCCAGATGCACAGAGGTCTGTTACTGACTTAGCAAGGTGTTAACCTAAGTTGTCTTTGCATATAATTAGCCTTGTGGATATGCGTTTACCTCCACGGAAAATAATGACCGTTACTGATTTTGATAATGGCCCGTTAGTTTACGGACCTCTGTAGATCTGGGCCTTACTGCTTTACGGATGTATAGTGTACTGTACGTCAGTGGAGCCGGCACACCAGCGGACCTAATGATGTACCCTGTATGTCGTGGCACTATGCTCGTTTTCTAGGTATAGATAGCGATTGACGGATGACCATGATCTGCATGGAACAGGAGGACACACCACTCAATGTTCATACATACCAAACTAGTGTTCTTAACTCATTCAGTGCCTGAGGGTTCTGCCATCTCCCAAGGCACTCTCTTCTGAACAATATCACTGGAAGGACATTGAGATCATGTGATCACTGTTAAGCAATCACATGATGAAGAAGAGCCAGAGGTGGGCGTGTCCAGGGAGGTGACAGAACCCTTGGGCATTGAATAAGTTACCCATTTGCGTGGTATATACTGTAGCAAAGTTGTTATATGACTTGTTGCATATGATGCATAGTTTGTTTATTACATTGTGTAGTGATTTAAATGAAAACAGAACGATGTGCATTTTTTATTGTATTACTAGTATTAGTAAGTATAAGTTACTAGTTGCATATATTTTATCGTAGCCATACTGTGAAAATATAAAATTTTGATAATGTAAACAATGAAACATCCATGCTGCATCAAAAAAGGGATTTAAGCCATGTTTAAAGTTTGGAGTAACATTTTTAAGAAAATAAAGGTTAGTACATACTGTAGATACACACATGCAATATACTGTTTGGTTTTCTTCCATCAATATACTGTAAAACCAAAAATGCAATTTTTGACACTTGGTACATAGATAGACCCCTGTGTGTTACAGTGTACATTTCTTTGGTACATATCACAACTGCACTCTGTGTTGGATGGTACTGTAGGGTGGTGTATCTGGAATATTGAGATACCAGTCAAGTACAGTAGAGATAGAACAACAGAAGCTGTGGAAATTATTAATAAAAATTAAATTTCTTCCCAGTTATTTATCAACACTGTAACTTGGAAGAAAAAAGGAAAACTTTTATTTATATAGTGTTTTGATGCATTGTGAATAACAAACTCACTGAGGTGACTTTGTACGGTATTCATCTGGATTCAATAACCTGAAATCGTATGCAGTTAGGAAGTATTCTGCACCTAAACAAAAACAGTTCTCTATAAAAATGTTGCACAGTTCTCTTTTGTACCATGGCTACAAATAGTCTTTAATTGACATATGAAATCCAGTTTTTCTTCCCAGGAATTCATTATTTTCTCTTGTGAGTGCCGTTCTAATGTTTGCTTTCTCACATGAAAAAATAAAGGGAGTTGACTGTGCCTAAGAGCACAAACAGTACAGTACATCTATAACTACAAGTTTGCATTTATTGGCAGGCATTCCTGCAGAACTTGTTCAGTTGCTTTCAAGCATTTATTGGAATAGTGAGAATGATTTGCCCTTAATTATTCTCAACATTAATATTTTTACATAAGCAGCCCATATTTCCCCCATGCCTGAGGTTTGCTAGGGGAAAGTACTGCATGTAGCAAACGGCAGCACCTAAATAAAGCAGCCATCGCCAGTCACAGCTGTGTCTTCACCAGAGCCGCAGCAAACAGATTATTTTTTTTTTTGCTGCAGCTCCTCTGAAAATAAAACAGGATACAGCTCTAATTCATCTTTTTATGATATAGATTTGTAAAGGTTTGTACAGCATAATTGTTAAGATTTGTACGGCATAATTCTTCCTATTTATTAGTGAATGTCATTAGCACTAAGCTGAAAACGGATCATTCTTTTACTTTCTCCCTTCAAATGTTCTCTTAAAGTTACGCAAGCCACCGGAAGCTGAAGACATCTTATGAGGCTTCACGTCAGTATGGCAGAAGGCGGTAACTAAATTATTGTTAGTACAGTACTTTGTTGAGGCACTATACAGGCATACCCCGGTTTAAGTACACTCACTTTAAGTACACTCGCGAGTAAGTACATCTCGCTCAATAGGCAAACGGCAGCTCACGCATGCGCCTGTTAGCACGTCCTGAACAGCAATACCGGCTCCCTACCTGTACCGAAGCTGTGCGTGAGCGGGGAGACTATAGAGCCTGTTACAAATGCGTTATTTACATCAGTTATGCACGTATATGACTATTGCAGTACAGTACATGCATCGATAAGTGGGGAAAAGGTAGTGTTTCACTTTAAGTACATTTTCACTTTACATACATGCTCCGGTCCCATTGCGTACGTTAATGCGGGGTATGCCTGTACTCTTTTTTACAGATGCGCAATGGGTAAACCCTTGAATCCTGCTATTGAGCGAGAGAACATATACATCAAAATAGCCTGTATTTTCCGGCATTTTTTGAGTGCATTACCTACTGTAGCTCCACATTAAAAGATCCTATCATCTAATTATTACAGAACAAATTTCTTCAGCAAGTCTAGGTTTGTTTAATGTGAAAATTGTACGTAAATTCATTTATAATGTACAGAGATTCAAAAATAACCTCACTGGTTTCTTCTTCATGGCGAAATATGCAGAACCGGCCCATCTGAGGTTTCCAAAGCTATAGATGCATTTCTTCAGTCAGTATAAAGTTATAGTACAAAAATGTTGAACTACTGAAACAATGTCAGAGCTGCTGCTTTGTTTACACTATATGGAGACCTGCCTAGATAATAAGCAAGAATAACTAATAGTAATTCATTTTTTTTCTCTATAAAACCTGTCACCCTTGATGTTCAGTGAACAAGTACGCTAAGTACTGGTAACAATGTACTTCTTAGTAAAGGAGTTGTTTTAACAGGGATACAAAGTTCAAGAAACTTTTCCATTTTAAAATGTCACATTTATCAGTAAAGGAAATGAACTTCAAACATCTAAAATAGAGAGAGGATCATTTTCCTTGAGCAATGTTCACAGTGATAGGCTAATTTTAGTAAACTAATTCCAAATGTACACTTTCGAGATGAATAGTTGAATATAAGCAGCTGAGAGGGCTTTAATAGTTTCTATAGGGCTTAGTAAAGATTAAAGCAGTGTTGCAGGTTGCAGGCACATTTGATTCTCCTCTTTCCCATTAAAACAGAATATTGTACCTTAAAACCAGTTTTCTGTATTGGTTTTTGGAGCTGCAGTTAATAATGTCATCAGCTAATATTGTATGTCCAGTTCCATTCCCAGAGCATCAGGTCAGATATTACATATATATCAACTGAATATTTGTGAATTCATTTCTAAATCTTAGAATAAAATCGATTTTAGAATAAAACAGCCTGTGTCATTTGTGCCCCTACAGTATATAAAGAAAAAACAACAATTTCAGACTCCAGCAGTAGCAATCGGATTTCTCCCTGGATCAATGCTCTTCATACAGTATGTTCTGACTTGTTTGGCATTTTGTATCCCTGTAAACCCCTTTCTTGCTACCCCCCCGCCCCCCCCCCCAAAAAAAACCATGTCTAACCTTTTCTAGAATGAATGTACTGTATGAATGGTATCTGCCACCTCAGTCTCAATAGCTAGTCAATTCCAGATGTTCACTGCCCTTTTTGTAAGGACCTCTTACTTTGCTGCTGGGGAAAACTATCTGAAATGATATCATTGTGTCATTTAAACTGGGATGAAAAGAATCCTTGAAGGTTCCTCATCAATCAGACCTTCCACCCCCTTTATTTATTTGGTGCTGTTTTCTGTATTTTTTTCCCAATTTCACAATGTATTTTGTATTGTATGATGGGGTACACTAAATTGTACTCTATACTCAAGGTGTGGTCTTACAATAGATTTATATAGGAGCAAAATGATGCTCTGTTCCCTTCCACCTATACCCTGTTCATGAATGCAAATTTGCTGCTAACTTTTGCAGCTACTGTAGTGCCCAACATTGAGCACTATTAAGTTAAGCATCCTGAGGTTTAGGGCGTCTCTACACCAGGGGTGGCCAACTCCAGTCCTCAAGGGTGACCAACAAGCCAGGTATTAGGGATATCCCTGCTTCAGCACAGGTGGCGCAATCAGTGGCTCAGTCATTCTGGCTTATTAAGGAGATGACAATAATACATCTGATTACGTTTCACCATGTAAAGTATCCGTTGTGAATAAAAACATGGAAAATATCTCAGTTATAGTTTATACCTGCAGTGCAATGAGTTCTCCGAGTCTTACTACAGCAAACTAAAAGCCGCAGCAGTGAAACCTCTCAGCACTTCCTTTGCTAAAGAGACAGCAGCTGTAAGAGTTCAAGGTGGTTCCTCATCAAGCTCGTTTATGGGTTAATGCACCTCAACGGGCGTTAGATCCCATTTAAATCAAAAGCAGGCAATGTCCGTTCAGGCGCTGTAATGGAGCTGGATTAATCTGGGGTAAATTACATCTATGATATGTCAATTCTAAAATAATTTGTTTAAAGGCCAATAATGTAAAATAAGTCCCCAATTCTCCTCCTGATGAAACACGCAGTGCGAAACGCGTAGAGGGCACGTGGGGTTGCTGCACACAATTTCATTGGTGGAGACACATACCGGTAGAGAGAGGCTTCAGGCACAGCTGACAGAGACAGCGGTACGGACCCCGAACATCTACTCCAGCAGTTGCACATCTGCATCTCCCGGTCCTGGTTCGCACCATTTTAAAACACATTGTAAGTTTTTCATTTTGTATTTACAAGTTGTTGTACCACTAGTCCTTAGGGGTGCTCACTCCACGGGAGATTTTGGAGTACTCCTACTGACTGCTGCACACGAATCACAGTTACAGCATATATACTGTAAGGAACAGCACCAGCGTGGATTTCCTATACATACGTCCCTAATTCTATTTGGTCTCCCATGGGACAAACCAGGGATGGCCAACTCCAGTCCTCAAGGGCCACCAACAGGCCAGGTTTTCAGAATGACTGAGCCACTGATTGAGCCACCTGTGCTGAAGCAGGGATATCCTGAAAACCTGACCAGTTGGTGGCCCTTGAGGACTGGAGTTGGCTACCCCAGGACTACATTTGTAAAGACCACCCGATGTACAGTATACACCCCAGAGTGTTTGACTTTGGAAATGTTACCTTCTTATAAACACAGTTTTCCATGTATCTTGAATCTTGTATATTACAACACCACACAGGTAAAAAAAACAAACAAAAACAAAAACTAACACATGCAAAAGGTGACTCTGTAGAATGCATTGGCTTTCAAAATAGATGTAGTCTACAGTAGTTCAATACAAATGTGCAGACAAGACAACTGATCTTCTTCAAAGATCAAAAGTTGACTCTGGAAAGAAAAAGTACTTAATGGGTGTAATTCTTAGGATGAAAGCAGTATTCACAATAAGCAGTGTACAGCTATTTCTTAAGCAGCCTATTGTGAAGGTTGGCAAGGTGTGTGGAATTATTAAGGGTAATGTTGCCAAATTATTCAAAAGCTAATAAATAGCTCCATTATGGCAATGTCTTTTCACACCAACAGACCTAGAAATGTGCTGATGAGAAAATCTTGTCTCCTGCCAGAGAGCTACAAGAGCAGTTGTATAAAGAAAAAGTACCTTTACTTGCATTTGTGTTACTCTAAATTTAGAGGCTTAAGATACCCTAAGCTCCGTTAAATCAGAGAGAGAGAGAGAGAGAGAGAGAGAGAGAGAGAGAGAGAGAGAGAGAGAGAGAGAGAGAGAGAGAGAGAGAGAGAGAAGAGAGAGAGAGAGAGAGAGAGAGAGAGAGAGAGAGAGAGAGAGAGAGAGAGAGAGAGAGAGAGAGAGAGAGAGAGAAGAGAGGAGAGAGAGAGAGAGAGAGATGCCTGTGCTGAAAAAGGAGCACACCTGAGGTACCCAGCTGGGAGATGTGCTAATGGGTATGCAAGGTATATACAGTATAAATGAATCCCATCCCACAATTCATAAAAGGATTTTCATACCAAGTATATAACGTTGATAAGCTTAAGGTACCAACCTAATGACTGGAATGGTGTCAGACCCAACAGGACTAGAACCCACTACTAGAGTAGCTTGTTCTTGTGGCTGCCGTGAATCATTTTTTTGTAAGTCAATAAATCTGTTTTTAATCAGCAATAGTTTTTTGGACCCTGGCTTTATTCTACTGGGCGAGGCTTCTTCTCACCTGCTGCTCAGCTGGATCTTTTATAACCCACTACCACTACTTTTCTAGGCCAGTGTGAGCTAAACCATCTGATGGGTAGTATTACTGTCACATCCAACTTTTGAGCTGCTCCCATGTGTAGCTAATCCAGCAAATTAGCATATTTAATGGATATTTCAGGTGTGCTTCACAAGGAGAATTAACCTGTCTATCAGGAAGTGATCTGATTTTAAAGGAAGTCAGGGGGAGATAGCGACGTATTACAGATATATGCACTTATTTTGGTGCTACAAGAAGGATATGCACAAAGGGGGCTATGGTATAACAGAACAGGGACAAAAATATTCACTGTGCTGCCAGAGTGACAGACACATACTGAATTGAAACACTTTATTTAAAAATAAAATAAATACTACTCTACAAACTGCAGGAAATGATTACCTCCTGACGAAACCCTTAGCGAAACGCGTAGTCCTAAGAGCAGAGCAGCAGTGGAAATCTGCAGATCAGAACATTCGCAATACCAAAAGTGATGTCGAGAGTCACAAGGGGATGCCAACTCGGTGCTAGCAGCGGTGAGATCCCAAACCTCCTGCTATCTTAGGCTATATTGCCTGGTTATTATATGCATTTTTATTTAGTGTACATTGTAAGTGCGCGTTTTACTGTTTTACATATTCTTCTATCTATAAAAGTCCAGACTATCTGCACTGTTGTGTACCTCTCTTGTTACAAATTGTGAAAATGCTGTTTTCCTAGGGTAAAATGTGAGTGTGTAGAATCCTCCACATATAACATCTACAAAACTGCCTGCCTGCAAAACTACTGTACATGAAGTTTTTTTTTTTTTACCTGCCCCAGGTGACGATGGTTCAAATACGCTGGATGTATCACTGTACGTGCTGGATGCTTGCTCTGCGAGCTTCTTCTTTGCACTCCCATCAGAGGACTTGTGAGATTTTTTTTTATTCTTTACCAGGATTTTATATGATAAATCCATGGGGCTTGGGAGCGGAACTCCGGAGTCAAGCTATCATGCAAAAAAAAATATATATATACGTTAAAAGAGACGTATGCAAATGTTACAGACCTATATTCACTAAAGGATGATAATTGAAAAAAAATTATCGATAAATTACTTATTCACGTGCTAGAGACTAGCATGTCTGATATAGTTATATTATTTTATTACTGGTCTTATTACCATTATTTGTACTTTGTTTTCCCTGTATTGTAATTTTGTTAAGCGCGACATACACTGTTGGCGCTATATATAGTATATACACTATTTTATATACATATACCTTCCCTATGTATATAATGGCCACTATATTCATAGGCAAGATAAGGCCAGCAAACCTGCAATAGGTGATAGAAGTACAATAAATACACTTTAAAAAAATAATGATCCAATATAAATATAAAAAGTTTTCACCAATTGATGGCCCAATTAAAAAAAAAAACGCTGCAAACCCCCTGCAATGCTATAAAAAAAACAACAACTGCAAAAGATTAGTTTTATTTTCCTTGAACTACTTTTTTTATTTATTTTTTGAGCTTCTATAATAAAATTATTTGATAAGGACATCATAATGCATGGAAAGTACACTTCTTTCCTGGCAAGCGAGTAAACTCTAAGCATTGCAATGAGTTGCAGACCATCCAGGCAGGTCTTAAGCATTTGGGATTGCGCAGAAATCAACTGCTGTATATTCTCTCCATGTAGTAATAATGTTGAGACATTTACGGAAGAGTAGCCTTGGGTTTTTCTTTAGTGAACGATTGTACAAAACCTACACAGGAAAGGAGAAACCTTTCATCCATATAAAAAATGTAGTAGAAAGCAATTCTCCTTGGCTTCTGCTATAAGTCACCATTCACAAAATAAAGCATCAAATATGAATAGCTCAGCAGATTTAGTGTTGAGAACCTAGTGATGTCTAAATACAGTACTGTAGGTTTGCTATTTATCTTTGTTGTGTTTGTTAACTATAAAGTTCACCAATAGGAAAGGGACACAGATATTTGCAGCCAAATTTAAAGTAAAGGAAAAGTATGAGAATGTTAAAAGGGCATTTTCTCTTTGTCCAATTTTTTTTTGTTTGTTTTACTAAATGCAGCATGACAATGCAATTATCAAAGCTGCCGATTGATCTGTTCAACCCACGATAGATCGGCGAAGATCCTGCTGCCCAGGGCATGCAATATGGCTGACCTATTTCAAAAGAGGAAGTGGTGTCGTTTCTTAAATAGTTGCTATTGCAACCCAAAGAAGCTTCATACATTAAGGCTTGACAGGCATAAAGAGTGAAAGAGAAATTATGAAAAAATGCAGTAAGTGTTACTGTATCTAATACTACACAACTGAATGATAAAAAAAACCCCATAAGATTTTGAATGAAATGCTGCTTTAATGGATTCATTTTCCATGCACATACTTAATTGTATATTCTATGGTTATTCTACTAGAGAGGGAGTAGCTCAGTGAGTAAAAGACACTGACTGGCATTGAGAGTTTGTAGCAGGGGAGCCTGGTTCAATTCCCAGTGTTGGCTCCTTGTGACCTTGGGCAAGTCACTTTATCTCCCTGTGCCTCAGGCACCAAGAACATAGATTGTAAGCTCTACGGGGCAGGGACCTGTGCCTGCAAAATGTCTCTGTAAAGTGCTACGTATAACTAGCAGCGCTATACAAAAACATGCTATTATTATTATTACTACACTGTGCTACATTAGGCTTTCAAGTATACTGTATGTTACAAATGATTCATCATATGTTGAATTATACAGCATATGTTAAAAATATTGAAGAGCTACCTAGCTTTATGCGGGGATGAAATGTTTTAGGTACCAAAGTAAAAAGTAAAAGCACGCTGGATGAAGCACTGTTCAGAAGAAAATAACATCCTCAAAACTTACTAAATTAGTAAGTTGATGCATTATCGGTGGGCTCTCCAAGTGAAAACTGATTACAGACCATTTGAGAGCAGGATATCCTTTGTCTGCCCGGGTCAGGGTATGTGACATTGGAAGGCGGGTCAATGATGTTTGGTGGCCAGGGCTAGTGAGGGGGGCAGAGGTATGATGCCAGAGGCAGAATTTAGGGTTGTGTCTCAAGGTTTCCCAGCTTCGTGGGATTGACGGCATGCTGTTTGAGACACAGCCCTAATGAGTGAGACTGGGTGGCATAAATTAATGGTGAGATATCTTTTGTTAAACAGTTTTTTTTCTAGCTAACTCTGTTTAATAAATATGGCCCAAAAAATGCACACTTTGGGAATGTCCATCCCTAACATCTCCAACATTTGTGGTGGGTGGGGGAGTTTGAGCTTGCTGGGTATCTGTGTTAACCTATGTCTCTTTGGAGGCTGTGGCACCTCCCCCCAGAGCTCACTCCTCCTCCTTCACCCTTTTAACTTGGAAGGTCATTTCACTTGCTGCAGGAACAAGACCCATTATGGTTTTTTCCCCTCTCACAGAGGTAAAAGGAAGGGTTCTGCATAGGCCCTGTTTTCCTGTGTGAAGCTGTGCTGGAGCCTGCTTCTCTTCCACTCAGAGTTCCCAGGCAATTGCTGAAGAATCAGGTTGTATTCTTTCTTTTTTTCTTTTATTCTTTATTTTTGGTATACTTTGGTGTGGATCTGTGGGGGAGTATACTGTGAGTATACAGTGGTTTTTGTAGAGGGTTTGGGTGGTTTTTTTCAGGTTTAAAAACCGTTTTTGTTTTCACCCAGAGGCTGCTGTATTTCAACCCAGCAAAGCTGCAATTTGGCTGGCAGGAATTGCAGTCTCAACCCCTCTCCCCTCCCCCACCTCTGGTTGTTTTTTACTTCCAGTTTTCAATTTAATTTAAAGCCTGATTTCTTTCTTTTTCATTTGCAATTGAGAGCTCTGTGTCTTACTTTAAAACCTTCTTTTTTGTGTGTGGTTTCTTATAAGAGAGAGAGAGTTAAATAATTAAAGGGAGAAAGAGAAAATTACAGCAGGTTTTAAAAGCTGTTTTTCTTTCCCTCCCTGTGCAGAGAGATAGTTAATTGGTTCTTAAAAGAAACAGTTACCTCCCTGCATCTCTCTCCCTAAGCACTATTTCCTCCCCTTACTTAGAGGCTTATTTCATCATGCCTGGGGGGAACAGGACTAGTGCAGCAACAGGGGCCACACCTGGACATCGGACTCCTAAAACTGGGGCCCTTAGGAGTAACAACCATAGCCCAAGGCCTGGTACTTCCAGTGCCCTGGCCACACCTCCCCCAGCTCCTCTTGTCAGTTTAACCCCTGCAGTCCCAGGTTCAACTTGGGTGCAGGTGGCAGCTGCAGGTGTCGGCCCCGGCAATAACAATGCTGGGGCCACACCCTGTCTGAGCAGGAAGCTTGGGGTGAGGTGCCCAATGTCACCTGGCCTTAGCATGGAGATTTATGTTAGGGCTGTGGCAGACGTTGTGGGTCCCTCTGCTGTGGTGGCGGCCAGCAAGATGTACGGGAAGGGCATTTTCTTTCTCCGTACGCTGGCTGCCACGCACACCCTGGTGCAGAAAGGCATCAGTGTAGGGGGGACCTACATCCCCGTAGAGCCCATGGAGGGGTTAGGCACTAGGATTATTCTCTCCAATGTGCCCCCCTTCATCCCAGATAGCCTCATGCGGCTGCACCTGCAAGTCCTGGGAGACATTAAGTCTCCCATAACAAAAATTCCGCTGGGCTGCAGGGATAGAGCGCTGAGGCACGTGCTCTCATTTAGGCGGCAGGTACAAGTGCAGCTGCCGGGGAGCACAGAATCTGTGGAGGGTTCTTTTAGGGTGCCGTACGAGGGCATAATGTACACAGTGTTCTATGGCACGGAGGGAATTAGATGTTATCTGTGCAAGGAGCTGGGGCACACTCGTAGGAGTTGCCCCAAAGGGAACAGAGGACCTATCCCAACTCCTACACCCACCCCTCCCTCTGCCAAGACACCCCGTACCGCTGTGCCCACCACAGCGGGGCCCTCAGGGGCCCAGTTCCCTCCTGGGACCACAAGAGATGTTGCTGTCCCATCTGGAACAGTGACTTCTGTACCTCTCCCTGGAGAGCGGAGAGAAGGAGAGGGGGTCGCCCTGGAGCGACCACCCTCTGTTATCACTGTCTCCCCCCAAGGGGAAATACCTTGTGCCACTGTGCCCACCGCGGTGGAGCCCTTGGGGGCCCAGCCCCCCCCCCCCTGGGACCACAGCAGATGTTGCTGCCCCATCTCGGGCGGTGACATCTGCACCTCTCCCCCAAAGAAAGAGGGAGAAAGGAAAGCCCTTGAGGGCCCAGGCCCCCCCTGGGACCACAGAAGATGTCACTGGCCCATCTCAAACAGTGACATCTGAACCTCTCCCCAAAGAACAGAGGGAGAAGGAAAAGACCTCAAGGGCCCAGGTCCCCCCTGGGATCATAGAAGATGTCACTGCCTCAACTCAAACAGTGACATCTGAACCTCTCCCCCCTACAAAGAGGGAGAAAGGAAAAGTCACCCCACAACAGTCACCCTCTGTTGTCGCTGTCCCCCCCCCAAGAACACCTTACCCCCAATTTAAGCACCGTACAGAGTGTGGGGGAGCAGGAGGAAGCTCCTGTTATGGAGGTAGCGGCACTCTCTTCTGGGGAATCAATCCCCAGAAAGAGGAAATTTAAAACAAATAAGAGGGTGATTGAGGAGGCAGAGGAGGGTGAACCGTATTACGTTTACTCTCTGAAGTCTCTGAAGCGGAACGTAACATCAGTTCCGCAAAAGGTGGTCCTGTCCGGCCCACTGGTTACGATTAGCCAGTGTAAACCAGATCCTACACATGTACAGCCCCCCCCCCTCGAATTTCTGGAGGGAATACAACTGAAGGTATCCAGCGTCTCTGGGGTGGAAGGCCAAAATGCTCAGCAGCATGAGGCCTTGCCCATAGATATAGACGTTGGGGTGCCTCTCAACGCCCCTCCCGGTTGGAGAGCATCCCCAGGAGAATTGTGCTTCGGTGAATTTGCCTTGCCGAATGCACCTATCTTTGGAGCCAGCCAAGATCCCCCTCCGGAGTCAGGTTTTGCGTCACCAGAAGTAGGGGATGGGCTAGGGCTGACCCCCATGGTTGAGGATGGAGAGGGGGAGGCAGGTGTAGGTAGGGATGCTTTAGTGAGCACTTCGGATTTCAACTGGAGGCTATCTGACGTGAGCCCTCTTAGTGGGGAGTTTTGGTCTTTGTCAAAGATGACTGCCAGGCTAGACTCTCTCCTTGGGGTGCCTACAGAAGAGTGCCCTCCCGTGATTGAGGCGGATGCCCCTAACATTCCGTTTACTTACACGGCGATAGAGGAGACCAGGAGGGTAATGGGTACCTTTTTTGTTCAAAAGTTCACTCCAGAAACCGCTGCCTCTGCCATGCCGCCACCAGATACCCCTGAACATCCTACCCCGGGGTTGGAAGTGGAGGTTTTAGTGGACCCCCTCGTGGAAACACCGAAGGGGGAACCCACTCTAGGACTGAGAGAGACCCCCGCAGGGGAGGGTGAGGGTCTTGAGCCTTTCAGTCAAGAGGAGCTTAGGGAGTTGGGGCTCAGTGAGGAGTCTTCTGGCACCGTGGAGTCGGTGGACTCTTTGACCCCTGATATCCCTGCCAAGGAGCTAGATGCTTTCCTAGAGGATACCCTCTGCAAGCATAAAAACTTTAAGGTGAAGTTGGCCCCTGAGAAGTGGAAAGATGCCTCGGTCATTCTCCACTCTCTCGGAGTTTACATCAGGGCCAACCACAAGGCCAAAATCTCTGGGGCTATCCATATTCGGGTCCTGAAGTTTGAAAAAGTGATGCGAGACCACGTAAAGGCTTCTCAGGGTATAGTACCCTGAGCACCTGTGGGGAACCAAAAAACTCCTGATTACCAATGGCGTTAAGCATCGGTACGCTAAATGTTAACGGCTGTAAGGATGGGTTTCGCAGGTTCCAGGTACTCTCCTTCTTGCAGAAGGGGAAGTATTCTGTGAGTTTCCTGCAGGAAACCCATACCACTCCAGAGGCTGAAGCCAGCTGGCATTTGGAGTGGCGAGGCAGTGTCTTCTTCAGCCATCTCACTTCAACATCTAGTGGGGTGGTGACCCTGTTCTCTGAGTCCTTTCAACCAGAGCTGCTGCTTGCCAAAGCTGTTGTTCCAGGTCGCCAGTTGCATATCAGGGTCCGACACGAGGACTACACGTTTAATTTCCTGAACGTGTATGCTCCTGCCACCGGACCCCTGAGAAGGCAGTTCTTCGTCAGAATGTCTGAATACCTGGAGACAGTCGACGCGGACGAATACGTGGTGCTCGGGGGTGATTTTAACTGTACCCTCGAGGCTCGGAAGGACCGGAATGGTCAGGAGCCACACCCGTGTTCTGCGTCACCCTTGGTAGACGTCTGGCGAGAACAACATCCTGAGGCATCCACTGAGTTCACCCATGTTAGGGTGTTTAGGGGTGAACGGATGTCCTGGTCCCGGATCGACAGACTGTATATTTCCAGCCACAGCTAGGTGCGTTCTATCTGTTCTATTTTTGTTCCCTGTATGTGCTTGCTGGCTTAATACACTTTTTGATAATACTACTGCGGAGTGGCCTGGTTTTGTTTTCCCTGCTTCACATTGCAGGGCGTCTGCAGCTGTGCTCTATCTTCACCAACTACCCCCCGAGGGTTTAGGTAGAAACCTCTCGGAGCTGCCGGCATACTACCGGGACTTACTGAAGGCCTGGAAACTGGTCTCCGCGACCAGGAAGAAACAGGCGGTGGGGATTGATTTCCTCGCCGAGCCCCTGCTGTATAATCCGGCAGTGGGGGCTCGGATGTTGGATTCACCCTCTATTTGCCGCCGGCTAATCCTGGCGCAGGTGACCAGAGTCGGGGATCTCCTGGACTATGAGCGGCGGGATTGGGTAGGGGCAGAGGTGCTCGCGCCCCGTATGGATCTGCGTTCTGCCCGCGTCCCTCGTCGTTTGATCCAGGAGATTAAAGATGCCATACACCCCGACTCCCGCACCTTCATTGAGGGGGTATTGCATCCTATCAACTTCGGCTCTCCGAATCTTTGCATAGAACCAAGGTCACGGCAACCCCCTCGGGCTCTTCTCTCCCCCAACCTCAGCAAGTTGGGGGAAATGTCCCCGGCATGTTTCCACGGCATGCCGAGGAAAGTCCTGTATTCTCTGGTGCTCCATATAGTGCCTTACCTCGCCCTTGTCACCCGCCCAGACACCATCTGGAGGCGGGTATTCCCAGCGAACGAGGATGAGAGACCCCGGTGGAGGGAACTCTATTCATCTTTGGTTCCCTGTCCCGCTGGGGATTTGAGTTGGAGAGTCCTCCACGGAGCACTGAGCACAGGAGAGTATTTGGCACACTTCACGGACTCCCCCGCCACCTGTCCCTTCTGTGGCGAGCGGGAGTCCGTATATCACATTTATTCGAGTTGTGCCAGACTGCAACCCCTCTTTTCCTTCTTGAGGAGCTTGCTCCTGCTGTTCTGGTTGCACTTCTCACCTCATCTTTTTATTTTTGGGTGCCCAGTGTCCCGGGACAATAAGCCTAGGGATCTCCTGGTCAACCTGCTCCTGGCATTGGCTAAGGTAGCCATTTGTAAAACCAGGAAGCAGTGTTTGGAGGGGGGGGGTCCCGACAAACATCGTGGTCATGTTCCGGGCGCTGGTGCACTCCCGTATTCGGGCAGAGTACTCGTACGCCGAGTCTACTGGGACGGTTTCAGAGTTTGCCTCCCAGTGGGCGTTAGGCGGGGTGCTTTGCTCGGTATCCACCAATCAGGGTTCTTCAGATTTAACCCTTCTGTTTTAAGTGCACTTCATCAGTGCACTTGTTGGGTTCATTTCATTTTTGTTTGACTGGTTTATCTTTGTTCTACTTGGTAACAAGTAGAATTGCTGTTCAACTGAATTGGCCGGCTTCGCCGGCCAATCAGTTTCAAACCAGATCAAAATAGATCCCCTCTCACAGAGGTAAAGGAAGGGTTCTGCATAGGCCCTGTTTTCCTGTGTGTAGCTGTGCTGGAGCCTGCTTCTCTTCCACTCAGAGTTCCCAGGCAATTGCTGAAGAATTAGGTTGTATTCTTTCTTTTTTTCTTTTATTCTTTATTTTTTGGTATACTTTGGTGTGGATCTGTGGGGGAGTATACTGTGAGTATACAGTGGTTTTTGTAGAGGGTTTGGGTGGTTTTTTTCAGGTTTAAAAACCGTTTTTGTTTTCACCCAGAGGCTGCTGTATTTCAACCCAGCAAAGCTGCAATTTGGCTGGCAGGAATTGCAGTCTCAACCCCTCTCCCCTCCCCCACCTCTGGTTGTTTTTTACTTCCAGTTTTCAATTTAATTTAAAGCCTGATTTCTTTCTTTTTCATTTGCAATTGAGAGCTCTGTGTCTTACTTTAAAACCTTCTTTTTTGTGTGTGGTTTCTTATAAGAGAGAGAGAGTTAAATAATTAAAGGGAGAAAGAGAAAATTACAGCAGGTTTTAAAAGCTGTTTTTCATTCCCTCCCTGTGCAGAGAGATAGTTAATTGGTTCTTAAAAGAAACAGTTACCTCCCTGCATCTCTCTCCCTAAGCACTATTTCCTCCCCTTACTTAGAGGCTTATTTCATCATGCCTGGGGGGAACAGGACTAGTGCAGCAACAGGGGCCACACCTGGACATCGGACTCCTAAAACTGGGGCCCCTAGGAGTAACAACCATAGCCCAAGGCCTGGTACTTCCAGTGCCCTGGCCGCACCTCCCCCAGCTCCTCTTGTCAGTTTAACCCCTGCAGTCCCAGGTTCAACTTGGGTGCAGGTGGCAGCTGCAGGCGTCGGCCCCGGCAATAACAATGCTGGGGCCACACCCTGTCTGAGCAGGAAGCTTGGGGTGAGGTGCCCAATGTCACCTGGCCTTAGCATGGAGATTTATGTTAGGGCTGTGGCAGACGTTGTGGGCACTCGTAGGAGTTGCCCCAAAGGGAACAGAGGACCTATCCCAACTCCTACACCCACCCCTCCCTCTGCCAAGACACCCCGTACCACTGTGCCCACCACAGCGGGGCCCTCAGGGGCCCAGGTCCCTCCTGGGACCACAAGAGATGTAGCTGTCCCATCTGGAACAGTGACTTCTGCACCTCTCCCTGGAGAGCGGAGAGAAATAGAGGGGGTCGCCCTGGAGCGACCACCCTCTGTTATCACTGTCTCCCCCCAGGGGGAAATACCCTGTGCCGTTGCGCCCACCCAATCAGTTTCAAACCAGATCAAAATAGATTCCCCTCTCACAGAGGTAAAAGGAAAGGTTTCACAGTGTAGTGTAGGACCTGCATTATTTTGGTTATACCTTGACGTTGGTATGCAGGCTTATGACGCCTTTGGCCAAAGGGTTAACTAAATAACCAATTATTATTATTGAAGTATTTTACTTTATATGTTTTGTCAATTGGATGCAGCATTGGGCACCCCCTGTCTCTTGTTATATACAATTGCCACGCTCAGTAGCTCTCTGGTTGACATAAATATATATTCAATTTGTGGTGGGTGGGGGAGTTTGAGCTTGCTGGGTATCTGTGTTAACCTATGTCTCTTTGGAGGCTGTGGCACCTCCCCCCAGAGCTCACTCCTCCTCCTTCACCCTTTTAACTTGGAAGGTCATTTCACTTGCTGCAGGAACAAGACCCATTATGGTTTTTTCCCCTCTCACAGAGGTAAAAGGAAAGGTTTCACAGTGTAGTGTAGGACCTGCATTATTTTGGTTATACCTTGACGTTGGTATGCAGGCTTATGACGCCTTTGGCCAAAGGGTTAACTAAATAACCAATTATTATTATTGAAGTATTTTACTTTTTATGTTTTGTCAATTGGATGCAGCATTGGGCACCCCTTGTCTCTTGTTACTAACATCTCCAATGTTAGTTACATGTTGTACGTTGCAATGAATTTACAAGAAGTGATTTGTCATAGATTAATTTAAAGAAACTGCAGTGTTGTCACTTTATATTTGTGAACTTTAAAGCTATACAACCCTTCCTCAAGTTTTTTCCAATAATATCAGGCCCATGTTTATATTCAGTGAAAAGCATGATGCCTTTTATGTCATATGCCATAGCAACCCATTGGTTAGAGTTAGGACTCCTCTTCTTATTAAAATCAGATACTTTAGTCCAGCTAAAGAAAACTTTTAGCTGTGCCTCTTCTGCCTTCCTTCAGTGCCACGGTTCTCCCACTATGTCCTGATCATGTGAGTTTCTAAGCAATCAGATGATTGTGAATCAACATAAGGGAATGACCTTACATATATTACATATATTACATATATATAAATATGTAAGTTCCCGCTCACGAGGTGCGCGCGGGCACACACGCTGACTGGCGTTTGGCGCTTACCAAAACAAAAAACTATACTTTCCGCGCACTCAGCTGGCCTGAAATGCCGTCCCCTCTTCCCCCCCCCCCCCCCTCCGCGCGCGCTTGCATAAATCGGAGGACACCTGGCTCTCCAAGCATGAGCGCGCTCAGCGCAAGCGGGGACTCAGCCTAAGGAGCCAGGACAAGCAGGGATACAAGCTGTTACATTGAAGCAGCTAGAAACAGAAGAGATAGAGTGTAGATCTTGAAAGGTTCCCAGCCTGTATGTTCTGCGGTGCTGATCCTGACTGGCCTTGCATTGAAATTCACTCTATATAGTGGAGGAGTACTGTATGTACTATTAGATCAGTGCAAAGCTGCAGTTTCCAATCAAGCTTCTCGGTATTTCCACATACTGTTTAGAGAACCCCAGGTGCTGATTTAAGAGACATTCACTGAAACGTTAGTTCGTGTAACGGGTTGCCCCAGCCAACCTGAAGTGGTAGTTGTACCAGGTATGCAGTGCCTGGCACCATACAGAGGTCTAAATTCCTTCCCCAGAGGTCATCTACCCCATGTGCACCAAGTACTATTCTGGCCGGTCCATACACGGTTTGTGAGTATCCCTGTTATTAGTCAGGGATAGTTAAGTAGACCCTGTCCACATAGTACTAATCAAGCAACACCTACACACTACAACACCAAGAGGTCCAATGGAGTGAACTGTGTTAGGAAAAGTTATCTTGGGAGGAGGTGGGGTGCTACTTATTGTTTGTTAGTTCCTTAACCTTTTCTCCAGTAAACTACCTGTTATTGTTTTCAATGTCTGGTTTACATTATTCCAGTAAGGGGATTGTGAATATATGTGTGTTTTAAGGTTACAGGTTGTTCCACGGAGGCATCAGTGCTGGACTCCTTGTCCATTTGCTGTCCAGGTGTAAGAATTCTGCTCGATCGGTGCCGGGTTTTGCTGCCAGATCGTGTTTTCCAGGCTGCCTGCCCTTTCTGTTCAATTTGGCCATTTTGGTTACTGGCAGCTTGCTATATAAGGCTGCACTTCCTGGTCGGAGTCGCCGAGCAAAGTTCTGTGTTTCTGCAGCTCCTGTCGGTCTATGCTGTCGCCTGTTACTGTTACCTGTTTGGATTCCCTGTTGCTGACCCCGGACCGTGACCCCAACCTTGCTGCTTTCTGCCTGCCCTAACCTTTTGCCTGTTACCTTGACTTTGCCCCACTGCCGCCTGCCCTGACCTTTTGCCTGTACCTTGGACTCCGCACCATTGCCGCCAGCCCTGACCCCTTCTTCCATACCGACTACGGATACTCTTACAGGACTCTGTCCCTGGGCTGTTGTCGGTTTATTTGCATCCCTACCTTAGCCCTGCGGGTCCGTTTCCTGATTTGAGATGAGCACCTTCATATTTTGCTCGGCCAAACATGGCCCCCGCTGAGGTAGCGCGAGCCGTATCTATCCAAGGGGAACTACTTGGAGATCCTGAGACATGCCTCGCTCAGCAAAACCAACAGCTGTCACTCATTTCTAGCCGACTTCAGGAAATTATCATCCGGCTGGATACATTCCAGGTGGGTTCTAACCCTTCACCACCATTGCAGGCAGCGTCTCCATCGACAGTTCTGTCAACCCCTATGTCCAGAAAACCACGGATCCCGACGCCTCTACTTTATGGAGGGGACCCTATGACGTGTAGAGGATTCTTGAATCAGTGTTCGATCCAGTTCCAACTCCAGCCCTCCATGTTCTGCACCCATCGATCCAGGGTAGCATACGTCATTTTCATACTGACAGACGAGGCTTTAGCCTGGGCCTCCCCATTCTGGCAAAAGGAATTCCCACTGATTAACGATGTCCTTTCACCAAACATTCAAAAAAGTTTTTGACGCTCCCAGTCGCGTCTTTTCTGCTTCTGCTTCGCTCCTGCAAATCTGGCAAGGAACCCGTACTGTGGGCCAGTATGCCATTGAATTCCGAACCCTTGCTGTGGAGACGAGCTGGAACAATGAAGCTCTGCTGGCTGCATTTTTGCAAGGGCTTTCTGAGGATTTAAAGGATGAACTGATCTGCCAGGACACCCCTAAAGATCTGGAGGAATTGATTGCTCTCTGTATCAGAATAGATCTCCGGATATGAGAATGGCAGACCGAGCGAGACCGTCCTTCAAAAACTCTAATAATTCGGCCTCTTCCCCACTTCAATACTCCTCAACCTGCACCTCGCCTAGATAAGGAACCGATGCAATTAGGTGATACCAAATTACCTGAGCAGGAGAGAACTAGGAGACGTGACAGGGGGCTGTGCCTGTATTGTGGGCTCAAATTTCATTTTGCCCGAAATTGTCCTAAACCAGGGAAACCCCAGTGCCCAGTGAAGATAGAGGAATATTCTCTGGGCATTTCTTCTATTCCTTCTCCTTCCCAACCTGCACAGCTCCTCCTGCCGTTTTCACTCTCCTCTCCAGGAGCTGCAGGGAATTTCATTGATAACGCATTTGGAGAACTCCACTCCATTGCCCTCCGTACTAGGGAGACCCCAGTTGTGGTAATGGCCATTGATGGAAGACCTCTGATACCTGGGACCATCACTCTCGAAACTAATCCTTTGCTGGTGTTGCTGGGGGCACGCCACAAACAGACGCTTTCATTCTATGTCATTTGCTCTCCCTCTACTCCAGTGGTCCTTCCCTGGTTGCGGCACCACAACCCCAAGATTGATTGGGCGACCAGTCAAGTGACAGCCTGGGGACAACATTGCCATGAATCTTGTCTTCCGAGGCATTGCACCATTTCCATGGTTCGACCACCCACAGAGACTTTTGTCATGCCTTCCAGTTTTTTTACCAGGAGTTTGCCGATGCATTTGACAAAAAACAGGCAGAAGAGTTACCGCCACACCGATCTTATGGTTGTACCATCGACCTGCTCCCATGGGCCACCCCTCCTCAAAACCGCACTTACCCCTTTCGTTACCCCCGCTCTCCTCAATTACCCCCTCTCCTCGTTACCCCCCTCTCCTTGTTACCCCCTTACAGAACCAGAAATCAAGGCAGAAACCTTTCCAGTTCCCACCCGTCCGTGGACCCATTTATCCATGGATTTTGTCATGGAATTGCCGCTCTCTAGGGGTATGACTACCATACTGGTCGTAGTTGATTGCCTTACACGTCAAGCCCATTTTGTTCCTCTCAAGAAGCTACCTACAGCCCCCGAACTTTCTGAAATCTTTATTAAGGAGATATTTCACCTTCAAGGAGTACCGACAGTTATGGTTTCGGACCGCGGATCCCAATTTGTCTCATAATTCTGGAAGGCCTTCTGTCAAAGAATGGGCATCTCCCTTCATTTTTCTTCTTCCTATATCTCCATTCCAATGGATTCACGGAAGGGACTGAACAGTCCTTGGAGCAATTTCTGCGACGTTTTGCATCTGAACTACAGGACAACTGGGTTGATTTGCTCCCGTGGGCCGAGTTTTCCTGCAATTCCATGAACCATGATTCCACACTGGAATCTACGTTCTTCTGTGCCTACGGTACCACCCTACTGCCATTCCTCCTTCCAGTCCTCTCTCTGGAGTTCCTGCAGTGGATAATAAAATCCAAGAACTCCAATTACTCTGGAAGAAGATCCAGGCCAATCCGGCCAAAGCTGACTTCCAGCATGAGACCCAGGTGGATAAAAGTCAACGTCCATCCCTCCCATTTCAAGTGGGTTATAAGATCTGACTGGCTAAGAAAAATATCCGGTTGAAACTTCCTTCCTCCAAACTGTGGCCCAAATTCATTGGACCTTACAAAATCCTGAAACAGGTCAACCCGGTGACCTTCAAATTGGACCTTCCGGCTAGTTTAAGGATACCTCCAGTGTTTCATGTCCCCCTCCTCAAGCCTTTAGTCCACCTCTTCTCCTATTCCCCCCCCCCCTCCTAGACCGTTCTTGATGGATGGCCAGGCGAAATTTGAAGTACGCCAGATACTGGGTTCCTGAAGATCCATGGCGAGCTACAATACTTGGTCGATTGGAAGGGTTATGGACCCAAACATAATTCATTAATCAAATCCAGGGATGTCCATGCCCTCAAACTGGTCCGGGCGTTTCATCTGAGATTTCTTGCCAAACCGGCTTAGATCGCCTGGAGATCACTCCTAGAGAGGGGGTTACTATAAGGATTCTGCTCGATCTGTGCCGGGTTTTGCTGTAAATTCTTGTTTTCCAGGCTGCCTGCCCTTTCTGTTCAATTTGGCCATTTTACTGCTATATAAGGCTGCACTTCCTGGTCGGAGTCGCCGAGCAAAGTTTTGTGTTTTTGCAGCTCCTGTCGGTTTATTTTGTCGCCTGTTCCTGTTACCTGTTTGGATTCCCTGTTGCTGACCCCTGACCGTGACCCCGACCTTGCTGCTTTCTACCTGCCCTGACCTTTTGCCTGTTGCCTGGACTTTGCACCACTGCCACCTGCCCTGACCTTTTGCCTGTACCTTGGACTCCGCACCATTGCTGCCAGCCCTGAGCCCTGCTTCCATACCAACTACGGATACTCTTGCAGGCCTCTGTCCTTGGGCTGTGGTCGGTTTATTTGCATTCCAACCTCAGCCCTGAGGGTCCGCTTCCTGATTTGAGACGAGCACCGTCACACCAGGCCTAAAACCCCTATCTGCCCTATTCAGCGTGTCCTGATCAAAATACCTATGTTGAGGACAAATCCCATGGAGGCTCTAAACCATGACAAGTAGTCTTTTCTCTACCGCCAAAGAGCTCAGGTTGCTCACCTCCCTCAGGGAAGCTAGAAAGGGCCTGTTTGCACAATAAGATTACCAATCACCCAAATTCTAAAAAACGCTACATGTGGAATATGAAATGTGTTTTTATTCTTCCTTCATAGAACCAAATATTATTGCAGATTTAACAATGGTTAGTGAATCTAGGCCATAGAATAAATATACATTTGTTAAGGACATTATTATGCATGGCAAGTACACTTAATTCCTGACAATCCAGTTATCTACTGTCATTGAAATCAGTTTCAGACCATGCCCTTGTGATGGGAGGGGGTAACCAGGCTTTATAATACAGGTAAAGCCCATTTGGTTACCCCTGCTCCATGTATAAGGGTCCAAGAGAGTTAGCTCTTGGGCCCAGTAACATTGTATTGTTGCCTTGAACTGTATTTGCAAAGTGTAATAATTTTTTTTGGTGTGTTTTTCCCTTTCCGGGCATGCAATCAAGCAGGGATTTCTAATGGGTGTGTTTCAAGGAGTGTTTTCTGGATGAACCGCTGACAAAATGTCTAGAGGTTGGAGTCCTGAGTTACTGGTTCCCCAATAAATGTACCCGGGAATCAACACAGTTACCATGGATGAGAAGATCAAACCGCGCTCATGCTTCCTAAAAGAGATCTTGAAGTAGATCAACTCTCCCCTCTTGCTGCTGCTGTGATGTGAAGGCATCCCTCCTCCACCGATGACTTTCGTAGGAAGACTCCAACGTCAGAAGATAGTAGAAAATAAACACAGAAGCGCACCAAGGGTTAAGATAAATATATTACACATAGGGTATAATAACACATAAAAACTTACATATAGGGATATATAAGTCCAGTAGCGGCCAGTGCATAGATAATGGGTCCAAACGAGTTGGTAGGCACAGTTGGTAAAAGCTTGAACTCGCAGATCAGTCCCGCGCGCTGGGGCTGACTTGCTTGGAAGACCTCAGATGTTCCTTCCGGGTTGCGGCTTGTCGCATGACCCGTGTTTGAGTAGTCCTCCAATTGCCTGTGTACTTCCTTCCCAGCACACGTTCCACTCGAGCGAGCAGGTGGAAACAGCTCAAAGCTCCGTGGGAGAACTGGGACTGGTACAGCCAAGCATCTGGATGTCAACTTGCACTGTGTGAACTCCGCAACGCGTTTCACACTATTCAGTGCTTCATCACCGCCTGATGAAGCACTGAATAGTGTGAAACGTGTTGCGGAGTTCACACAGTGCAAGTTGATGTCCAGACGCTTGGCTGTACCAGTCCCAGTTCTCCCACGGAGCTTTGAGCTGTTTCCACCTGCTCGCTCGAGTGGAACGTGTGCTGGGAAGGAAGTACACAGGCAATTGGAGGACTACTCAAACACGGGTCCTGCGACAAGCCGCAACCTGGAAGGAACATCTGAGGTCTTCCAAGCAAGTCAGCCCCAGTGCGCGGGACTGATCTGCGAGTTCCAGCTTTTACCAACTGTGCCTACCAACTCGTTTGGACCCATTATCTATGCACTGGCCGCTACTGGACTTATATATACCTATATGTAAGTTTTTATGTGTTATTATACCCTATGTGTAATATATTTATCTTAACCATTGGTGCGCTTCTGTGTTTATTTTCTACTACCCGGGAATCAAGCCTGATTCTTGGATACATGTAGGCACATTGTTCCAGCGATACTTCCCCTTTAAAAAGGAAGCGTGACTCTTCACTAGGGTACCCTGCTTCAGCACAGACCAGAAAGGAGAATGAGGCACAGGGATAAATATGTATTCCGGTAGCTGAGGGAATTCCTATGTTAAGGGGGATACCCCAAGTAGTGCCAAGGTGACCCACAACAAGTATAGGGTTTGTGGGTGCCCAACAAGGGGTTATAAGTTTGGGGGGGTGAGGTGGGGCTCTGTGAATCCAAATTGAGTCACAGGGAAAGTGTGTGGAAAAATAAGGCAGGAAGAAATAGAGACAACATTTTTTCTTTTTCTGTTCCCTGTATCCTAGAGACTCCAAACTTTGGGAGTCTAAGTCTTAGGTAGGGTTTTGGGGTGCAAATCAAGTCATTTTGACTGCAGGAGGTCTGGGGACAAAGTTACCGGTGGCCCTATAATTCTCCCCGGCTTACTCGCACTATTTTCGAGTACCCGGGGTGAGTTGCACTGGGGCCATGCAGTGTCTCCCAGACTCCTAGTTTTCAAACCCCAAGATCCTCACCTAATGTCCCTAGCTGAAGCAGAGACTCAGTGTTTATTAAAATGTATTTCAGTGTATTTTACATTCGGAACCGATGTCCAAACAGGCAGCCTGTCTTCTGGATATTGGAGTTCAAAGCAGCCAGAGGATGTCCAGAGGTGTGAACAGTATTTGGTCAGCAGGGAAAGGCAGAGTACTATGTCAAGAGATCAATGTCAGTCCTCCAGGATGCTACTTGTTCTGCCAGACCTAGGGTGCCTGCCCAGCGGGTGGCATTGGGATAGCTGGGGGGAGATGTAGCAGGCTTGCGCCTGTCTCTTGGCTATTTCAAATTCCCCACTGACCCGGCTTTTCTACTTGGCTTGGCTCTGATTGGCTGCTTGGGAAAGTTCCCACGGGCTGATTGGCTGTCCGCTCTGCTTCTATTTTATGAATGAAGCAGAGAATACTATAAGAAGCCCTCAGCTAAACAGATTGTGTTTTCCCCTTGAGTCTGAGCTGAAAGAGTGCGGGTGGGCTTTTCAAAGATGCCTTGTTTGTAATAGAAAAGCAACCGGCTTTGATTTCAAGCCTGAAAAGCCTGCCCGCCAGAGACTAAGTCCCGACTTTTGCGCCCAAGTTCTTAGAAACGAACATAGCGGACGCAGCTGGGAATTTATGCCGATTTGAGTTCCAGGAGATTTGGTCTGACTCGCGTTCAGTAGGGACCAAGTTCTCAGAAGAGGACATAGCGGTGGCGAATGGAATTTTATGCCAATTTGGGTTCCAGGAGATTCTGGGCTAAGTCCCGGTCAGGGTAAATCTCTCCATAGTGTTCCGTGCACCTAGAAAAGTCTAGTTTTCAACACCAGCCCCATAGTAAGTGTGTCTTTTCATCTGTATTTGGTGTTTCATTGTGTGTAAGCGAATTTATGTCAAATAAATTACAATTTATTTCTCTACCTTGTTTCGCTCAATGAATGATCCCGGTAAAAAGGTGTAAATAACTTGGTATCCCGTGACAGCCCTCAGAAAAGATTTAATTTGAAATTAACTATATTCTCCCCATGTTGTAATAATGCTGAGACAACTAGGAGGAAAATGTGAAAGATCTCATCAGTATAAAATGAGTAGAAAGTCATTTTTCTTGGCTTTTGCTTCTGTGGAGAGCTGACCGTGCTCCGCAGTAGAGAATCCCCCAAAAAACATAACATACAAGGTATATCATAAGGGAGATAATTGCACGGGCAACTTTGCTTGCTGCTGTACCTGTATGCTCACAGCAGGCCTGAGCCTCCGCTTCTGGGAGCCTGGGGTGAGCTCTATCTCCTTACGTGCAGCGACTCCACCTGTGAGGGATCCCAGAGTTGACGGGATAACCCCTCACAGGAACCAATACAACAGTAGTAAGCAATAACACCACACAATATATATAACTGATCTTTACTGTACACAATACGAAACATAAATAATATCAATACTAGGTAACAACGGTATAGTGAAGTGATCCCCAAATACTGAGTGGTTCCCCCAAAGTACTGAGGGTGCCATGGCACCAATAACACCTGGTGTCCGTCCCAGTAATCCCATCCAAATGTGAGGTAGCGCTACCCCCTCTAAATATTGGTGCACGTTGGGTATCTGTCTGGACTGAAGAAGGTCCCACTCAGCGGAGCCTCCGACAACAATGCCCCTATCTCCTAAGAGTCCAGATCCTCCTTGTGGGGTGAGCTCCAGCTGGAGTGTCTCATCCAAGTGTCCTGGAGCACTATGGCCTGGTCCCAGACCACAGAGTGCCATGTGGCCGTCTGTCCACCGGCACAGCAATAGTACTAAATTGGAAGAGTCCCTCTCTGTGGCCTTCCCTATAGTACTGAACTTTACTTTGGCTCAGGGCCTAGCTGGGGCCTAGGGGGCAAGGTCTGGGCCTAGTCCAGGAAGCACTGCTCCCTGGGCACTACCTTCTGTCTTGCCGCCTCCTTCAGCACTGACACGCGGGCTCTATGCACGCGGAGGATATCCTGTTCCTCTCTCCTGCTCAAATCCCATTGGCTGGGACAGTCCCATGTGTTAGTCCCTCCCCTTGAGGATTCTGGGACATGTAGTCCCGCTGCTGTATATGCGGAGTCATTCTAAGATGGCCACCACACTCCTGATACTGCGCATGCGCGCCTTGCCGCACTGCGCATGCAAGCCTTGCCTCACTGTGCATACGCTCCTAACAACATAGCCGCCCCCACACTCCCGATCGAACGGAGCTCCGCAGCCAGGCTAGACAGTGGAGCAGTTCCCCTCTCACCTGAGGTAAGGAGAGGGACTCGGCTACATAATAATAACTACACTAGTGGTTGTACTGTACATTGGATGCCGGGATGTAGATTTCAGACCATTACAAATCAATACGAAATGGAATGTGAAAATGATTTCTATAGTATTGCAAATATAGTTAGGTAGCTTAAAGTGTACGGCTAACACAGCCTGCTCAGATAATGCATACATAACAAACTTCAAAGGTTTTATGCAACAACAGTAAGTTGAATATTCACAATATTAAAATGCTACAAAATTATTATAGTTGAATCAATGAAAGCGTCTTACTGGATACTTTTCTAATGCATCTGTCAGAAGTCCATCTCCAAATATTTGCTTGCAGTACTCTGCCATCTTTGCCTGTTGCTTGGGTCTAAAAAGAGAAAAATGGTAGAACTCAAGAAGGATCCGTTGTTCCTAAACTCATCCTGAAAATGACACAATTTCAAATTCTAATGCTACCCATTGGAAACCACACATCTGAATGAATTACAACATTATAACCTGTGCACTTCCTTTTTCTGGAATGTCTCCCTTTGTTTGTGTGACAATAAAAATCCACCATGGTTAAATCTTCCTTGGTTAATAATCTGTGCCAGATAAACTTGATGAAGAAGCTTCTTGCTTGTGACACGTTGGATCAAAAAATGGGGTATCAAAAGAAACATTTCTGTGTGCTGATACATAGGCCCCAGTGAATGAATGAGTGCCAGAGAGTTCATCTTTTCCTACTGATGGATTCACATTCTAAATGTTCTGGCTCAGGGGAGAACAGAGAACAAACACCTTTAAAAAGTCAAGAAGTAAAAATCCATGTGCAAAGTCATGTGGTCCTTCATGCACTGCAATTTACTACCATTGTTGCTAAACTCTGGCAAAATATACAAAATTGGTGATATTCTAATCTGGTGAAAATTTTACATTTCCGAGCAATGTGGACATTTGCAAAACAATCTAAGAGAAGGCAGAAAATAAAAATAAAAAAGGTTTGTGAAACACATTTGAAGATATTCAATACATCCCAAAAATAAGGTTCCGCAAAAATAATATTATTATTAAATAATATTAAATAAAAATAACATACCGTAGTAACTGAGAGTTAAAAAAAAAAAAATGCAATGTCCAATACGTTTGCAGCCATCCCAGCAAGGAATGATTGTAGACAGGAAAAAACATTTAAATAACTATCATATGTAATGATATTTAACAACTTAAGTGCAAGAACAGTGCAAATTCTTGCACACAACTGTAGCTATCATAGGGTTAAAGTATTTGTCTAAGGTAGTAAAATACAGTGACCAGTATAGGACAGTTACCTTTAAAGCAGCCATCAATCTCTGATCATTCAACACTTTCTGCTCAATAATTCTGTATGTGTATTTGATTAGAAATTAAGTCTGAAAATTATACTGACAATGCTACCAAATGTTAAGGAATATGCATCTCAAACTACAAAACCGTCATAGGGAGTTCACATGTTAAAGAAAGAAAGACTATGGCAGCAACTTTCAAATAGAAGTGAAATGACAGAAATGGAAAGCAGTGCTAAGAACATTACAACAATGGAAATCTTCGAGGATATATTTATAGCACCTCTGAAATGTATGTTTATGGGAACATTTTACAAGAACCTTTCAAATATATTTAAATTGGAACATACAGTAACTGAATCGTATTGACAAATTACAGGATCATTTCAGCATCAGAGTGTAATTAATTAGACTGAGCACGTTAAGAGAAAGAGGTGTTATAACGTGTATGTACTGTAGTGTCACATACAATACAATATCATTCAAATGAACAAATTCACCCAATTAACAAACATGCACAAGATAAATATGATCTGGGTTAAGGTCACGCTCAAAGCTTTTCGAAAATATTTTAAAAGGTATCGTTTTGAGATTTAATGGCCCAGGAAACCATAATGCTTCCAATAAACCTTTGTACTTTACCACACATTACTACATTTGTAATGCGCGCATACTGTACAAATGAGAGAGTAATAAAGATTAGGGGCACTATAACTGAATTAGGCTTCAATTTCAGAAGCTAGCACCTCCCACAATATTTTCAGGAGCATTTTTTCTGTTCAAGGAGGACACAACAGGTTTTGTTTGTTCTAGAAGTTTAAAGTGAAAGAGTTTTATGTGTAGGACATGACAGATACTACAGGCTGTATATGATGAAGGTAATTGCACCTCAGTAAATTGCACGCCATTGTGGTATAAATCATGTAAAAGTTTGCGTGTGGAGGGAACTGGTCAACTACTAATATATTAGGGCTATATTAGACATATTACAGGTGGGTATAAAAGCAGAATAACAATCAAAAAGTATATGTAGTGTGATCTGAGGCAATAATACGTCCAAATGTGATCATAATGTACCCAGAAGGTAATGTTCTTCTTGAGATTATTTTGTGGTGTAAAGCAACTTATCATTTTCTGTACAAAATGGTAGTAAAACATTGATGAATTCCCTTCTGACCCGTCGAGCCAGAAAGAAAACAAGCAATTAGGCGCTCCTCCTCCCGCAGGCTTCGTAATCTCTTGTCCAGTAAAGTGTGAGTTTAACAATAAAAGCGGACACGGTTTGGCTTGGGGGGTAGAGAAACATGTGTTTGCCTTTTGAGCACTCTCTGCTGACCACATAGGGCAATGTGGTGGTACAGTAGGCAGCTGTGGAAAGTTGTTTTGACAAAATCCTCTAGGGAAGCTCTAGCTATCCATAGCTGTTAAGATGACTTCCGAGGAGAGCACAGATGGATGCAAATAATTGTGCAATGGCATAGATAATCTTACTAGACCCTCAAGTCTTTTGTCATTGCCTTTCCTGCATGCTGTCCTGGTGAACGAATGATTGAACTGACATAAAATAAAATAAAACTCCTGAGAGAAATAATATGTAGGAAACTAACCTAGTTTTCCTTGGCAGCACTATGCTAAATAGTAGTTAGATTAATGAACAGAAAGAAATGTCACAACGTCGAGTAAAATAAAACAGATGGGTACACTACAAATTATTGAAAAAAATACTTATTGGCGAGAAAGTTTGTGAACCCCTAGGATTTTCACATATACGGTATTTCACATATTTCAAACTTAAAATGTTATTAGATCTTGATCTAAGTCCAAATAATAAAGATAATCTGATCAAACAAATGACACAAAAATATGATACTTTTTCAACATTTATTTATTCACAAATTATTCAACATTCAATATCCATGTGTGAAAAAGTATGTGATCCTTTAGATTATGTACATGGTGGCACCCCCTTGAGCAGCAATGACTTAAGCGTTTCCTGTAACTGCTGGTCAGTCTCTCACATCGGTTTTGAGGAATTGTGGCCCATTCCTCCTTGCAGAACTGCTTCTACTCAGTGACATTTGAGGACTTCCTTTCATGGACAGTTCACATCAGGTCCTGCAACAACATTTCAATGGGGTTTAGGTCCAGACTTTGAGTAGGCCATTCTGAAATGCAGAATTTCTTCTTCTGCAGCCCTTCTTTGTAGATCTGTTTGCATGTGTAGGATCATCATCTTGCTGCATGACCCACTTTCGCTTCAGCTCACGAATGGATGGCCTGACATTATCTTCTAGAATCTTCTGATACAATGCAGAATTCATGATTGCGTCAATGATGGTAAGCTGTCCAGGTCCTGAGGCAGCAAACCAGCCCCAAAGCATCACACTCCCACTACCATGCTTGACGGTTGGGAAGAGGTTCTTCTGTTCGAACGTAGTGTTTGGTTTTCGCCAAACATAATGTTTCTCATTGAGCCCAAAAAGTTCTACCTCTGACTCATCTGTCCAGAAAACATTGTTTCAGAAGTGTTGTGGATCATCTATGTGTTCTCTGGCGGATTTCAGATAGGCATCAATGTTCTTTTTGGAGAGCCATGGTTTCCTCCTGGCTACCTTCCATGAACACCATTCTTGTTCAGTCTTTTTCTGATAGTTGAGTCATGAACACTTACATTATCCAAGGCAAAAGTGGATGTTACTCTGGGGTTCTTTGTGACTTCCTGGATGATTTGCCGGTTTGTTCTTGGCAAGATTTTGATAGCACGACCGCTCTTTAACTTTTTCCATTTGTAGACAATCTGTCTGACAGGGAATTGGTAGAGCCCCAAATTCTTAGAAATGGTTTTGTAACCCTTTCTAGACTTATGGGCATCAATAACTGCTTTACTGAGGTCCTCAGAGGTTTCTTTTTATCGTGGTATGACGTGTTTCCATACACCTGTAGGGTGAAGCAAACTCACAAACTTTCTGATCTTTATATAGGGTGGGCCTCCAAAACTCATCCCTGAAGACCTACCTAATTATTTAAACACATGAATCTAATTATCCTCTTTAATTTAGCTGACAAAACCAGGGTTTCATGTACTTTTGCACATACCTTGACTCTTAATTACTCCTTTTTTGTCAAATTCCTTCATAATTTTGTTTCAAAAGACATGGAATTGGTTTATATAAACCCTATAGGATATTTAAGAAAAGACTGGTTTTGATTCAAGAAGGTTATCATGGAAAAACTATGGAATTTCCATAATTATCATTGGAGTTCCCAAACTTTTTCTCGCCACCATAACTCATTTGGTGGAGTTGGGGCATATGACACAGTGTCTAGATGGACACTCCATGACTAGATGTTAAAACTGATGAAAGTACAAAACAGATGTATGTAAAAACTTGGATATGGAACGTGATTACAAATGAAGTTAACCAAATCACTTGTACAGAAGAAAAAAACTCATACATCATGCTTGCAAAAAAACTGGGCTGCCTAATTGGCATTCAGCCAAGGGGCAAGTATGCCACCGACTCCTTGGTAGGCTTGAGAGAGAATATGGCAGCTGTTGATTGGCTGTACTGTAGGCGCTGCTGGTGACGTGTTGGAGCGTGACATGGGTATTGGTCCTTATTGGCGGCCCTTGGCCAAGACATCAGTTAGAGAGGAATTATTGTGTGATCAAGGGGTATAGGAGTGCAGCTAGCTGGTGCAAATAATTTTTAATTTAGCTAATTTTGAACCCCTGTCCGCCTAACTGCTGGTTCTACGATCTGCCAGGTGGTACTGGCAAGGCAGCGGGGAGCAAAGTGTTGGCGAGAGCAGAAGTAGGAAGCTGCCTCAGAACCAACAGAATGGTGGAGCAGAAGGTACAGACTCCCTTCTTGCAGAGGGGTGGACGTTTGCTGACCCAGGATCTTTTACTAGTGAGCAAGTTTTTGTAAACAACTTTTAGAGGTGCTAGGATCACTGAACAAACACATTGATTAATTAAGTGTTATGAATGAGAACGAGGGCTGTTGCCTACTGTATTTAAGCCGCAAAGGCTTTGGGACAGCATGGCAATATGATTATGATGAAGTTACTAGTACATACATAGGTTGAAGAGAATAATAATCAGAAAGCTGTTACATCTGGGGCTGCCGAAGGGTGCTTTAAGGATGTTATAGGCAGTGAGGCGACCCTGTTGGGGATGCATCTCTCGTTATCAATTAAGGAAAACATTTGATTCAATATTGTTATTCCAGTGCAGCCCCCTGTGTCTGCTATCAGCACAGGACATGACCCCTTTAAGAATTACATTCCATTGGACCATGTGACTGTGCTTAGCTAGTGGAATGACAGTTGGTGACAGTAGAAAAGGTAGCTGAGGGAGTGAGGGTCCCTATGCATGACCCCTAAGAGAGAGGGAACTGAAGAGAGAGAGAGACCAGTGCATTCAGCAGGGCCCAGCAGAGACCAGGACCTGACAGCAGAGGGAAGAAGGCAGACAGAGGCTACTACAGAATGAGATTAGGGAGCCCAGCTATGCAGGAACTACACCAAGTTGGAGTGGGTGAGCTAACCAACAAAGGATATAAACTGCAGTTATAGTGCCATCACAGTTTGATCTTTGTGAAGCACCAAGCATGCAATACACACACAGTTTATGAGTTTCAACAATTGTCCTTGCGCACCAGGATCTACAGGCCAGTACCCCATGATTGGGAGGCCGGACAGAGAGAAGTTATTATTTGTTTGTGCAGCGTTCGCACTGTTGGTATAGTTGGTTTAAATATATATATATACTGTATGTGTATGGAGTGATTCTGAGATTAAGTCATTGTACTGATTCATATGAGATATGTAACACCACAAATTATAGCTGTATGAGTATATAAAGCTTGTTATAATTCATTGCCCCTGTGTTGTGTCTAGTCCCTCCAGTCTCACAGAACATGTACCACACACTATAAGAATTAAACAGTAACCCAGAGGACTCAGGCTCCCACCTCAGTAATAGGCCATATAATCTGAGGTAAAATACAGAGAGGTTACACCAGTAAATAGGAAAGTTTGACTGAAAGATGATAAGAGTGTTGGGGAAGGGAAAAACAGCATAGAGATAATTCAATATATGACTACAAGCCTATTACATTTTATCTAGTGTGTTACATGAAAAGAAGTTTGTTGTGTGTGTAGTGCCATTTTTAAACATGTGGATATTATCTTATAGGCTTAGAAGAATTTGGGGAGTTTACCATAGATTTTTTATGATAAATAGTTTTGTTAACAATTGGCCATCCCAACACCCCTTACAGTAGCTTAAATGTGGAATGGAGGATGTCGAGTCCTGACTGTTAATTAAGACTCCTCCGAGTTTGGCGTTCTTTCTGTCAGGCCACAAGGTCTCAAAAAAGAAGCATATTGGGTATTTATCAAGTCCCATTGTAATGGGCAATCACAGACATGAAAGTTCAGTCTGTAGTAGGAACCCTTCTGCCTTGCAATACTTTAGAAGTAGGAGCACATTGGCATCAAAAAGAGGTAAAGGATATTGTATATGATATGCTAAATATGCACCTGATGTCTTTTTTTTATGTATATCATGCATTTATAATAATAAAATACAAGTTATAAAAAAAAAAAAGAGGTAAAGGAGATGGCATACTGGTTAAGCATTTACCCTAAAAAGAATGAGGCCAAACATTTGTGGGAAAGGTTTGCATGGGAATTTTGGATTCCTCCTGTTGAGGACACTTATTCATGGTAGGTTTATAACGTAAAAAAATAAATAATTAGTAGATGTCCTTAAGGATATACAGTACTGTACAGTCATAGTTGGGAGTTAATAGAGTAAACAATTATTCTAGAAAGAATAGCTGGCCCCTATGCATCCCTTCCATTTTGGCATTTAGGCTATCTCCCCTAGGAACAGTATCAAGCCTGAAAATGCTCATTCATTGTTTACAGTATCATACCCTAAAGGTTTATTGGTGAATGATGGGAAACAAAAGACTCTGTCATGTTTCTAATGTTGCCTTTGGTAAGAAAATGTGGCAAGACAGCGTTACTGATCATGGCAGATATTGAGGCAGCTTTTCTGTCTGCTGCCTACTAATCTGGCATCTTTTCAATTCCAGGGTGCACAGGTGGGGACAGCCAGGACAAATATCCTGGGCCCAGTCCCAGGTGTCTGGCTGGACTGGACAGGAAGTTGGATCTAACTTAGGGGAAGGGAATTTCAGCCGATTTGGCATATATAGAATCAGGACCATAGTGAGGTGCATCCCTTGGGCGACCCACTTCGCCATTCAACAGGCAACGACAAAATAGTCGGGGAAATGTTCAAACTCACCGGAGCATCATTTTTTTTAGTACTTTGTACGTTTTAATATGTAGTTTTTGTATTGAAATACATTTTTAAATACATCTCAGTGTACTTTATTTTTATCTCTATTACTACAGTACATCATGGACAGCTAAACCTTGCTCTCAGAATATTTTTCCTTTGTTATATTTTAGATTTTGGAAAACATTATGTAAATATACAAGAGCTGTTCTTGGTATTATACTATTTACACAATAACTGTGTGTTCCAGCCTGCTGCACATGGTTCTGCTAGCACTGCATTACATTTAGTAACAATGAAGCAAATCCGAGATCATTATTTATTTATATTGAGATATTAGAAATACTAATACTATTGAGTACAGATTTACATTGTTTTTACACTTAAATAGTTTATGAATGTTTGTAGGGATATGCTATATACCATCAAATATCTGAGAAATAGAGGAAGCCAAAACAGTTTTGCAAATGGAGAAGGCATAAAGACTAGGTCATGTTTGCATAATGGGTGATTTTAGTTATCCAGACGGGGCAATGAGATTTGCATTAATATGAACGTAAACAGGTTTTTGAGGGTTCTTAAAGACAATTACATGACCCAAATTATTGAGTGACCAACCAGGAGAGGGGCAATACTGGATTTGGTAATATCCAACAATGCAGAAGTAATAACAAATATTCAAGCCTGGAAAAATTTGGGAAACAGTGATCATAACATGGTCTCATTTTGAAACAAATTATCATAAACCATATTACTGTATATGGGTTCAACATATACTTTACATTTTAGAAAGGCAAATTTGAATAAACTAAGGAATAGTCTACAAGTAATACATTGGGATGATGTTTTTGCAGGGAAAATGTGGAAGATAAGTGGCAGTCTTTAAAATATTGATAAAAAAGCACACTTGTCAGTATTGGGTATTACATATAAAAGAAACAAGTATAAATGAATGTGGCTAAATAAACAGGTACCGTAGGGGAGGAAATCAAAGAGAAGAAACAGGCGTTTAGAGTAAAAGTCAGAAAGGGCGGAGGCATCATATCAGAATTATAAGGAATGTAATAAAAGTTGCAAAAGTGCAATCAAAGTAGCAAAAATTGAACATAAAAAAACATTGCAATAGAAAGTAAGATCAACCCTAAAAATTTCTTTAAGTACCTTAATAACAAAAAATAGAATATAAAATATAGGACTCTTTCAGTGTGAGGCTGGCAAATTATTGGAGATAAGGAAAAAGCAGAGGTATTAAACAAATTTGCTATCTGTGTATTTATAAGGTAAAAATCAATTGCAATAATAGTGCCAGAGCAGGAAGCCACAACCTCTATATTAACGAACAATTGGTTAACTGAGGAAGAAGTTCATAAGCGGCTTGATAAAATTAAAGTACCTTTTTCAGGTTGGGCTAAAGTTGTGAGTGGAGTACCTCTAGGATCGGTACTGGGACCCCTGCTTTTTAACATGTTTATTAAGGACCTTGAGGTTGGCATAGAGAGCAAAGTCTCCATCTTTGCTGATGATACTAAATTGTGTAAGGTAGTACTGTAGAATCAGAGCAGGATGTAATTTCTCTCCAGGGTGACTTGGATAGACTGGAAACTTGGGCAGGTAAATGGCAGATGAGGTTTAATACAGATACATGTAAGGTTATACATTTGGGCAACAAGAATGAACAAGCGACTTACAAATTAAATGGGGATAAATTCGAAGAATTCTTGATGGAGAAGGTTTTGGGAGTTCTTGTAGACAGCAAGCTTAGCAATAGTGCCCAAAGTCATGCAGTAGCTGCAAATGCAAACAAGATCTTATCTTGCATTAAATGGGGAATGGATGGAAGGAAATTAAACATAATTATGCCCCTCTATAAAGCATTAGTAAGACCACACCTTGAAAATGGAGTACAGTTTTAGGCACCACTCCATAATAAAACACATTATGGAACTAGAAAAGTGCAGAGAAGAGCCACCAAATTAATAAAGGGGGTGGATAATCTGATTTATGAGGAGAGGCTAGCTAAATTAGATTTGTTTACATTAGAAAAGAGGCATCTAAGAGGGGATATGATAACTACATAAATATTTTCGAGGATAATACAAGGAGCTTATCAAAAGAACTATTCATTCCAAGGGCAGTACAAACGACAGGGTTATACCGTGAGGTTGGTGGAAAGGGTTCTTTACAGTAAGGGCAGTTAACATGTGGAAATCATTACCCATGGAGACGGTGATGGCAGATACAATAGAAAGGTAAGTAGGGAGTAATGTGATTGCCAATATTTGGAGTTAGGAAGGAATTTATTTCCCTCCTCATCAAATATCATTAGATGATATTTCACTGGGCTTTTTTGTTTGCCTTCCTATGAATCAATATACTGCAAATACATATAGGATATCTGTCGTCTAAGTTTAGTATTGGTTGAACTTGATACAGTAGATGTATGTCTTTTCTCCACTTCATCTACTACAGTATGTAACTATGTAACTATGTAATACCATTCAATATATCTTAGATATTTTCAAACTAAAATCTAAACATTTTCCCTTACTCTCAGACCAATTAAACTAAAATACAATTTCTCATTTGTCACTAAATCAAAGGTAATTTTTTTTGTTAATTTGTGGTAGTTCATCCAAAACACGATCTGTCTTTCCGATGAAAGAATCTCTAGTCGCAATCAGGTATTTCCCTTTATGATGAGTAATTTATACTGTAGCTTCACCTTCTTCTTTGTCCTGTCCAAGATTCCTCTAACCGCTATCTCATAGTCCAATACATTATACCAGCAGTTCTACAAAACGTTCTGACTCGTTCCTGATTGAATTATATCACCTAGTACTAGAAGATGATGATCTCCGGTCAGTTCTAAAAACTTATCCCACACTAGTGAGCCAGAGAGCCCCGAACGTTAAAGATCGCCTGGTGCATAGTCACCTTACCGGTATCGTTAACAAAACGTGGCTTCCCCAATGCCCTACAGGCACATACAAATGTGACACGTGTAGGGCGTGTAATTTCATGTTCCCACTAAAACATTTTCGAACTGGGATGACTCTCACCAATATACTATTAAACACTTCACAAACTGTAAAAGTTCTGGAGTTGCTTATTTGGCCACATGTGGACGTTGCAGAAAGTATGTGGGGAAAACCCGACGGTAGTTCAGGCGCCATATTTAGGAGCATGTTGGCTCCATACGCAATCATCTGGAGAGTCCCCTTGCACGCCATGTCAATGAGGTGCATAACGTCGATACCAGTCATCTCTGTTTCTGTGACATAGATAGGGTCAACATCGGGCCCAGAAAAGGAGACTGGAACAAAGTATTACTACAAAGGGAGAGCCGTTGGATTTATGACCTCACACTCAGACTCCCAACGGCTTAAATGAAGGCTTCTTATTCACCCCCTTCCTGTAAGGTTCATTGATTGAATCAAGTCAGGTCATGGCATCATTTTATTGTAAATATACCAGTATGCCTAGTATGTAATGGTCCCATCATTCTAACACTTTTTATTTTGGCCAGAACTGTTTGTTTGTTTTTAGGGCTTTTTTATGTTATCTACATTTCACACCACAATAATCATAATCATACTGCCTCAATCAGTGTTGCCATATCGAGTAGTAACTCCTCCCCTGTTCGTTCTCCCCACGCAGCAGAGATACATAAATACTGTAGTAGCTGCTGTGAGGGAGGAGGACTTTACCCTCTCATGATGAAGCAAACGCGAAACGGACGTCAGAGGGCAAGCATCATGATGTCACGCACCATGGTAGCCTGCTGATTGAGTCAGGCCAGTTCGTCTTCCCGATGGAGCGGAAGGCACAGACATCAGGCTCAGAGACATTGCGGATCACGCTCCCATAGGGACAGCTCAGAAAAATGCAGAGGGTCTTCTTTCCCTCTGTTCTTTCATCTCCCCACCCCTCTCCCCCCTGTGTGAAGTAGGGGTATGTTTTTGAGGGACAGGAGCTAGGAGCTGATGATCCGCCTGGTAGATGTTAGCAAACTGTCATTTAACCCTGCAGGGACAGTATATGTTGGTGTAGGGACCTTCCACACTTTCTCTCCCTTCCTGGTGTGCAGTTACTGTACCTCAGCCAGGGCTAGTAACATGCAGTGTTCTCTGTCATTATTGCCAACAGTTTATTTTTGGCTGTTAGCATTTACACTCACGTTTGTATTCAGATCAGCAGCACTATGCTGTTATGTAGAGTGAGACATTAGCTATGATGTATGCTTATATGGCCAATGTGTGTATATCGCTGTGGTTTTTCTTGCAGTATCTATCGGAGCTTACAGTCCTATGTTAATGTTCCATCTGCATCCATTACATTGGGTCTTACGTGATCAGTGGGCTGTCCACGCAAATCAGTCAGTGGGTTATGTGTACTCATTTTTTACCCATTCACCGTCATTGTTCCTTTGTGTAGGAACAGTGGAAATTTGTAGGGCGAGTGGTGGTCACTTACTACCAGTACTGGATGTTTGAGAATTTATATATGCAGGCTCTTATTTGTTCAACGCAAGAATGACACACTGTCCATAATTAATTTTATTCACATGGTTCGCTCTTAGTATTTTATGTGACGTTATTAGAAGCATTGTCAGCAAGTTGTTATTAGATTTGTCTGCACTAAATGTGTGAAAGCAACCGCAATCACCAAATTTCAACAATCAATAGATAACAGGTGCTTATGGAGGACGTTGATATAGTAATGTCAGTGTAGATCAAATAGAATGATCTGAAAGATTTCCCCTTTTAATCAGCACTCAATGTAATGGTAATAATATATCAGTGGACACAGTAGCCCTGCAGGAAAATGCTGCAACTCAGGTCAATGACCCAAAATCACCAGAGAAAATCAAAAATAATAAAACTTTATTACTTCTATAGAGAACATTAAAAACACAGATACAGTATTAAAAATCCCAAAGCTAATGTGGCTGGAAGGAGTATATTATCAATATTGTAAGTATGTCTTATTAACTACTATCTACATATACTCCTATTGAACATCCAATATATATCACAATAGAAATAACTGGCACCGATTCACTAGTTGTCCTAGTTATTACACCTTATGGACATATGTGATAGGGGTAAGACTCGTGTAGCAGTAACCTACCCAAATATAGTTAAGATGTGTAGTATGATATGTCTAATAGGACGAATAAGATTCCTATATGGGTGTAGTGTAGAAAATAAGGTGATCAGAGTATATGAAAGACATCTCTCTCCCTGCATCATTTATGAGAGTATTCAAAGTTATGCCGAAATCATGCCTGCGTATACCGCCAATAACACACACCATATATATGGAGACATAAAACACAGTCACTTAAGTCTCCATTACACTTGAATTAAGTACATGCTGCAACCTTGTCTCTTTTGTAGAAATAGACGTTAGCAGAAGAAAGGTAATGAAACCGCTACAAATACAAGCCTGCTCGTGAGCCAGATAGTAAGGATGTTGCCACTTCGAGTGACGACACAGACGTGACGTCCTACGTTCCTGACGCACGTTTCACGTGTTCACCACGCTTCATCAGGGGGAGGACGGATAAGAATGTGGTCTCCTTGGTGATTATTTATACTCTCAAAGGAGTATAAGGTTCAGCCCACAACATGAAATAGGCGGGGTCTGAGCCATATGTTCAAGCTTGACCAGGAAGTAAAGCGAACTCGGTTATACCTATATCCACTGTTAAACCAGTGAGATGTTAACTGCTAATTATGTGTGCGCGGTATATGGTTGAAACGAGGGTACCAATACAAGGTCTAATATTGATCCAGGTAAGTATGGAAGTATATATATATATATATATATATATATATATATATATATATATATATATATATATATATATATATATATATATATATATATACACTGAATAAAAATAAAATAAAATAAATAAATATAATTTGTGTATATTTATTGATTCATCGTGCTTGATTGATATTGTGAATAATACATAAGTGAGCATATACATTGAAGGTGTAATGTAGGAATGTTACTCAAGTATAACAACCTGCCCTTAATGGTCAATGCAGATCATATTTAGCCAAACCATATCTAAAATGTGATATGTGTACTTTACAGGTGTAGGAGAGAATGTATGGTATCAAAATGCCCAAACATGATGCCTAAAAATAAAAAATATAATTTGATAATAAAAAATAAAATATAAAATAAATATTAACGGTGTTTATCTTGTGCCTAAATAGGAATAAAGAATACATATATAGTTACAGTGTATTAGTTTAATTATTCATTGAAGAATATTGTGTAAGAGTGTTACTCAAATATGAAAACCCTGCCCCTAATGGTCAATGCAGGCCTAATTAGCCCAAAACTATATTGTAAGGTGTCATATGTGTAATATACAGGTGTTGGAATGAGTGTATAAGGAAAATACAAACAAATTGTGTAAGTGAACATATAATATAGGTATAAATTGAAATACATATATATATATATATATATATACATAAACCAATGGATTAAGGAACAAGGGCTAAATAAAAGGGGAATAAATAAACCCTTCATTTAGTCCTGTTGGGGCCCTGTTGGGTCCCCTTTTATTTAGCCCTTGTTCCTTAATCCATTGGTTTATGTATATGTATTTCAATTTATACCTATATTATATGTTCACTTACACAATTTGTTTGTATTTTCCTTATACACTCATTCCTACACCTGTATATTACACACATGACACCTTAGAATATAGTTTTGGGCTAATTAGACCTGCATTGACCATTAGGGGCAGGTTGTTATACTTGAGTAACATTCCAACATTACACCTTCAATGTATATGCTCACTTATGTATTATTCACGATATCAATCAAGCACGATGAATCAATAAATATACACAAATTATATTTATTTATTTTATTTTTATTCATAATGTATACATATATATATATATATATATATATATATATATATATATATATATATATATACTTCCATACTTACCTGGATCAATATTAGACCTTGTATTAGTACCCTCGTTTCAACCATATACCGCACACATATAATGAGCAGTTAACATCTCACTGGTTTAACAGTGGATATAGGCATAACCGAGTTCGCTTTACTTCCTGGTCAAGCTTGAACATATGGCTCAGACCCCGCCTATTTCATGTTGTGGGCTGAACCTTATACTCCTTTGAGAGTATAAATAATCACCAAGGAGACCACATTCTTATCCGTCCTCCCCCTGATGAAGCGTGGTGAACACGTGAAACGTGCGTCAGGAACGTAGGACGTCACGTCTGTGACGTCACTCGAAGTGGCGACATCCTTACTATCTGGCTCACGAGCAGGCTTGTATTTGTAGCGGTTTCATTACCTTTCTTCTGCTAACGTCTATTTCTATAAAAGAGACAAGGTTGCAGCATGTACTTAATTCAAGTGTAATGGAGACTTAAGTGACTGTGTTTTATGTCTCCATATATATGGTGTGTGTTATTGGCGGTATACGCAGGCATGATTTCGGCATAACTTTGAATACTCTCATAAATGATACAGGGAGAGAGATGTCTTTCATATACTCTGACCACCTTATTTTCTACACTACACTCATAGGAATCTTATTCGTCCTATTAGACATATCATACTACACATCTTAACTATATTTGGGTAGGTTACTGCTACACGAGTCTTACCCCTATCACATATGTCCATAAGGTGTAATAACTAGGACAACTAGTGAATCGGTGCCAGTTATTTCTATTGTGATATATATTGGATGTTCAATAGGAGTATATGTAGATAGTAGTTAATAAGACATACTTACAATATTGATAATATACTCCTTCCAGCCACATTAGCTTTGGGATTTTTAATACTGTATCTGTGTTTTTAATGTTCTCTATAGAAGTAATAAAGTTTTATTATTTTTTATTTTCTCTGGTGATTTTGGGTCATTGACCTGAGTTGCAGAATTTTCCTGCAGGGCTACTGTGTCCACTGTGTGACAGAAACCAGGGGATGGTAATAAATTCCATATACAGGGCTCCCAGGATACTGAACAGTTTCTGTCCTGTCTAGGCTGAATAGGGCAGCCTCGTGGTACATGCACTCCATTCCACAGTTTGTCTGCTGCCTGTTTTCTGTCACCTGTCATGCTGATTAGAGATCAGGTATATAAGACCTGTTTCCTGTTTCCTCTCCCCCTCTCCCCAAGAGCCTGGAGGCTGGAAGGCTGCTGAACTAAGAGGGCAGAGAAACTTCTTCCCCAAACAGGTTGAAACTTTCTGTTCATTTGTCTAAGACTGCAAAGATACTTATTTTGTTGGTGGAAGTGGACAAGCCACTTCCAACCCTGAGACAGGGATATCTAAGTATAAGTTATCGCTCAGATGAGCAGCTTTTTGTTTGGCTTTGTTTTCTGTTTGCACTGTGGCAGTCTCAGTGCCTGGGACTAAATAAACCAGGCATAACCTGTTTAAAGGAACAGTACGGGACGTCTCATCATTTAACCTACCCTAAAAGACCGTGTTCTAACAGTCCCGGACAGACGGCGGAGCCCCGGAGTAAGCCGTTTGTCACATATGGTGGAGAATGCGGGCAGAACATTAAAAGGTCTGCGGGTTAAAGAACTTTAAAAAAAAAAAAAAGAGGAGTTTTTTTTTCTCTTTTCTCCTCTCCAAACAAGATGGAAGACGTGGTGACTGCGCTGGTACGCAATGTCGCTGTCCAGAAAGACTAATGCAAACCAGCAAGAGACTAATGCAAACCAGCAACAGACGAATGCAACCCAGCACCAGCTGTAAATAGCCCAGCAAGAGGCGACTGCAGCTCTGCAAATCGCGAATGCAAACCAGCAAGAGACAAACCGCTTGCTGAGAGAGGAGCAACAACGGTTCGCCCAGGGCTTGCAGCAGGAACTCAAGATCCTGAGGGGGACTATCAGTAATCTTCCACTGGCAGAGGCAGCCCCAGTCCCGAAAATGGCCAGGGCAAGCCACTACCTTCAGAAGATGGGACCCTCGGATGATGTGGAAGCCTATCTTCTCACGTTTGAACGCACGGCACAGAGAGGGATGGCCAGAAGCTGAATGGGCTGGTCTAATTGCACCCTTCCTAAGCGGCGAACCCCAGAAGGCTTACTTTGATCTAGAACCAGCCGAAGCTAACGTCTATGCAAAATTGAAGTTCGAGATCCTCGCCCGCCTCGGCGTAACCACGGCTGTTCGTGCCCAAAGGTTTCACGCATGGTCCTTCACGATGGATAAAGCCACCCGAAGCCAGATGTATGACCTCATCCACCTCGCCCGGAAGTGGCTACAACCCGAGATCAACTCAGCAAGCCACATCGTGGAACGGTTGGTCATGGACCAGTTCTTGAGGAAACTTCCCTCTGCCTTACGCCGTTGGGTCAGTCAGAGTGACCCCCACAATGCGGATGAGCTTGTGGCCCTCGTAGAAAGGTACAATGCAGCAGAAGAGCACCCACAACCCACACTCGTGGAGCAACCCCACTACCCGAGGTTCCGGGACTCTTCCAGAGACGGTAAAAGGGTACCGGAGTTAAGGGGCGCTGAAGAGCGGCGACCACCTTCACGCAGCACCAGCAACAGTGGCTCGCACACTATGGGCAATAGCCAACATGGGGAGCCGGGAAAAGGCTCTAAGTGGGACACACACTATGTACCCAAATGTGTAAATTGTTATGAGAGGAGCCACACAGCAAAAATCTGCCCACTAAATGATGAACCCATGCAATGCAACAGCGTGGAACCTTATTCGCTGTGGTCCCAATGTATGGGCCCTAGCCCAGAGGACCCCTTGAATAACCATCTGTGGGCATTTGTAAAGGTCAATGGTAAGAGGGTTCGGGCACTTCTTGACTCTGGGAGCATAGTCACACTAGTGTCCGAATACCTGTTGCCCATTAAGAAGAAACAGGTAAACAGTTCACAAAGAGTGGCAATTTGTTGTATACATGGGGATAATCATGAATATTCCACTGTTGATGTTTTTTTTGAAACAGAGTTTGGTTCTTTAGATTTCAAGGTGGGTATTGTACCCAAACTGGCACATGATGTGTTAATAGGGACCGACTTTCCCCATTTTCTAAAAATGTGGTCCCCCGCTCAGAATAGCACCCAGAGTTTAATAGCGGACCATAACGAAGTATTAGAAGAAACAAATCCTTTCCCTTTTTCAGAAAGGGATGTTGACGAGGGCCCAAATAAGAAGGGGGAAAAGGAGGAGTGCTGTAAAATTCCCTTCCCCATCACTACTTTGGTAGGGAATACCCCAAATCAAGATGTTGATCAGGCACTTACCACCCCAGAACCGGATAAGACCCTCGCTGACCTAAAGGTCAGTCCTGGGAGTTTTAAGAAGGCCCAGTGGGAGGACCCCACATTAGCGGTAGCAAGGGGAAATATACGGGACCAGAATAGTACTCCTGGCCAACCAGATAGGTCACTTGCTTACCCCTATTTCGAGGTAGAGAACGACCTAGTATATCGGGTTGATAAAAGGAAATCAGTTACAACTAAACAATTGTTGGTACCACGGACATTCCGTAACGTAGTACTACACCTCGCACATAGTCATCCATTGGGGGGACACCTAGGGGTGGAAAAGACAAAAGAAAAGGTTCTCCGAAGCTTCTATTGGCCTGGGGTTCTGGCAGAAATTACAAACTATTGCTCCTCATGCCCAGAATGTCAGATCACCGCCCCGTTCAAAGCGTACCGCAGCCCATTGGTACCCCTTCCCATAATAGAGGTACCATTTGACCGGATTGCTATGGATCAAGTAGGACCCCTAATAAAGTCTGCTAGGGGACATCAGCATATATTGGTAATATTAGATTATGCCACCCGATATCCGGAGGCAGTTCCCCTACGTAACACCTCTGCTAAAAACATAGCAAAAGAGTTAGTAGTTCTGTTTTCCCGGGTCGGAATTCCTAAAGAGATCTTATCTGACCAGGGAACACCATTTATGTCCCAAGTAACAAAAGAGCTATGTAAACTCCTAAAAATCAAGCATCTCAGAACCTCCGTCTATCATCCACAAACAGATGGTTTAGTGGAAAGGTTCAATAAAACCTTAAAGAGCATGTTACGCCGGGCGGTCGATAAGGATGGGAAAAACTGGGATTGTTTGTTACCATACCTGTTATTTGCCATTAGGGAAGTTCCCCAATCATCCACAGGCTTCTCCCCGTTTGAACTATTGTATGGCCGACACCCAAGGGGCTTACTGGATATAGCCAAAGAGACTTGGGAACACGAGGTTACCCCTTACAGAAGTGTAATAGAGCATGTTGCCCAGATGCAGGACCGCATTGCTGCAGTCCTACCCATAGTGAGGGAACACATGGAGAAAGCTCAAGAAGCACAGAGGAATACGTATAATAAGGGTGCTAGGGTCAGAATTTTTTTTCCAGGTGATAGGGTACTAGTTCTGGTTCCCACCGTGGAGAGTAAATTCCTTGCTAAATGGCATGGGCCATATGAGGTCTTGGAAAGAGTGGGAGAAGTAAATTATAAGGTAAGACAGCCAGGTAGGAGGAAACCTGAGCAAATTTACCATATAAACCTACTCAAGCCCTGGAAAGATAGAGAGGTCTTGTTAACCCTAGTACCCCCAGGTCCGTCAGAGAATCAAGAAACTGACCCAGAGGTTAGCATAGCTGAAACCCTGTCCGTGCATCAGAAACGAGAGGTCCAGAATTTAGTGAGAAGAAACAAAGAAGTCTTCTCTACACATCCAGGTAGAACTAGCGTAATTAAACATGACCTAGTCTCTGAACCGGGGGTCCGAGTTATCCTTAAACCGTACCGAATCCCAGAGGCCAAGAGAGAGGCTATAAGTTTAGAGGTTAAAAAAATGCTAAAACTAGGCGTAATTGAGGAATTCCAAAGTGGGTGGAACAGCCCTATAGTTTTAGTCCCAAAGCCAGACGGTACAACAAGGTTTTGTAATGACTACCGGAAACTAAACGCGGTATCAAAATGTGATACTTATCCTATGCCCAGGGTGGATGAACTTGTAGAGAGACTGGGCAAAGCCCGATATCTCACAACCCTAGACCTAACAAAAGGGTACTGGCAGGTTCCCCTCACAGAAAGGGCAACAGAAAAAACAGCCTTCTCAACCCCAGACGGCCTCTTTCAGTATAAGGTGCTGCCTTTTGGCTTACATGGAGCTCCCGCCACATTCCAAAGAATGATGGATAAAATTTTAAAACCACATGCTCGGTATGCTGCCGCCTACCTAGATGATGTGGTAATTCATAGTGAAGATTGGCAGTCCCACCTTCCAAAGGTCCAAGCTGTGCTCGACACAGTTCGGTCTGCCGGACTAATTGCTAACCCCGCTAAATGCACTATTGGTCTGGAGGAGGCCAAGTATCTGGGGTATTCTATTGGTAGAGGGTTACTCAAACCACAAACACTCAAAGTAAAGGCGATACAAAATTGGCCAAGGCCAGTTACAAAAAAACAAGTAAGGACCTTTTTGGGGTTAATTGGCTACTATAGAAGGTTTATTCCCAATTTTGCAACTAAGGCAACCCCACTAACCGACCTCACAAAAGCAAGAGGACCGCTAATGGTAAAGTGGTCCCCCGAAACCGAACAGGCCTTTAGAAGCCTGAAAGAAGCTCTCTGTGCCCAACCAGTGTTGGTCACACCTGACTTCTTCAAAGAGTTCGTAGTCCAAACCGACGCATCTGAGGTAGGGCTGGGGGCGGTACTCTCCCAGGAGTCTCAAGGGGAGGAGCACTTCATCCTTTATTTAAGTAGGAAACTAAATCACCAGGAGAAAAATTACTCCATAGTCGAGAAAGAGTGTCTCGCAATAAAGTGGGCTGTAGAGACGCTCAAATATTATTTGTTGGGGAGAAAATTCCGGTTGGTCACAGATCATGCACCCCTTACCTGGATGTGTCAGAACAGGGAGAAGAATGCTAGAGTGACCAGGTGGTTCCTAAGCTTACAACCCTTTAAATTTTCTGTGGAACACAGGTCAGGGCACAAACATGGCAATGCCGACGGGTTGTCAAGGATGCACTCCCTAATATCCATGGTCGCTCATCCCTCGAGGTCTGAGCTGGGGGGGAGGATATGTGACAGAAACCAGGGGATGGTAATAAATTCCATATACAGGGCTCCCAGGATACTGAACAGTTTCTGTCCTGTCTAGGCTGAACAGGGCAGCCTCGTGGTACATGCACTCCATTCCACAGTTTGTCTGCTGCCTGTTTTCTGTCACCTGTCATGCTGATTAGAGATCAGGTATATAAGACCTGTTTCCTGTTTCCTCTCCCCCTCTCCCCAAGAGCCTGGAGGCTGGAAGGCTGCTGAACTAAGAGGGCGGAGAAACCTCTTCCCCAAACAGGTTGAAACTTTCTGTTCGTTTGTCTAAGACTGCAAAGATACTTATTTTGTTGGTGGAAGTGGACAAGCCACTTCCAACCCTGAGTCAGGGATATCTAAGTATAAGTTATCGCTCAGATGAGCAGCTTTTTGTTTGGCTTTGTTTTCTGTTTGCACTGTGGCAGTCTCAGTGCCTGGGACTAAATAAACCAGGCATAACCTGTTTAAAGGAACAGTACGTGACGTCTCATCATTTAACCTACCCTAAAAGACCGTGTTCTAGCAGTCCCGGACAGACGGCGGAGCCCCGGAGTAAGCCGTTTGTTACATATGGTGGAGAATGCAAGCAGAACATTAAAAGGTCTGCGGGTTAAAGAACTTTAAAAAAAAAAGAGGAGTTTTTTTTTCTCTTTTCTCCTCTCCAAACAAGATGGAAGACGTGGTGAGTGCGCTGGTACGCAATGTCGCTGTCCAGAAAGACTAATGCAAACCAGCAAGAGACTAATGCAAACCAGCAACAGACGAATGCAACCCAGCACCAGCTGTTAATAGCCCAGCAAAAGGCGACTGCAGCTCTGCAAATCGCGAATGCAAACCAGCAAGAGACAAACCGCTTGCTGAGAGAGGAGCAACAACGGTTCGCCCAGGGCTTGCAGCAGGAACTCGAGATCCTGAGGGGGACTATCAGTAACCTTCCACTGGCAGAGGCAGCCCCAGTCCCGAAAATGGCCAGGGCAAGCCACTACCTTCAGAAGATGGGACCCTCAGATGATGTGGAAGCCTATCTTCTCACGTTTGAACGCACGGCACAGAGAGAGGGATGGCCAGAAGCTGAATGGGCTGGTCTAATTGCACCCTTCCTAAGCGGCGAACCCCAGAAGGCTTACTTTGATCTAGAACCAGCCGAAGCTAACGTCTATGCAAAATTGAAGTTCGAGATCCTCGCCCGCCTCGGCGTAACCACGGCTGTTCGTGCCCAAAGGTTTCACGCATGGTCCTTCACGATGGATAAAGCCACCCGAAGCCAGATGTATGACCTCATCCACCTCGCTCGGAAGTGGCTACAACCCGAGATCAACTCAGCAAGCCACATCGTGGAACGGTTGGTCATGGACCAGTTCTTGAGGAAACTTCCCTCTGCCTTACGCCGTTGGGTCAGTCAGAGTGACCCCCACAATGCGGATGAGCTTGTGGCCCTCGTAGAAAGGTACAATGCAGCAGAAGAGCACCCACAACCCACACTCGTGGAGCAACCACACTACCCGAGGTTCCGGGACTCTTCCAGAGACGGTAAAAGTGACCGGGGTTAAGGGGCGCTGAAGAGCGGCGACCACCTTCACGCAGCACCAGCAACAGTGGCTCGCACACTAAGGGCAATAGCCAACATGGGGAGCCGGGAAAAGGCTCTAAGTGGGACACAGACTATGTACCTAAATGTGTAAATTGTTATGAGAGGGGCCACACAGCAAAAATCTGCCCACTAAATGATGAACCCATGCAATGCAACAGCGTGGAACCTTATTCGCTGTGGTCCCAATGTATGGGCCCTAGCCCAGAGGACCCCTTGAATAACCATCTGTGGGCATTTGTAAAGGTCAATGGTAAGTGGGTTCGGGCACTTCTTGACTCTGGGAGCATGGTCACACTAGTGTCCGAATACCTGTTGCCCATTAAGAAGAAACAGGTAAACAGTTCACAAAGAGTGGCAATTTGTTGTATACATGGGGATAATCACGAATATTCCACTGTTGATGTTATTTTTGAAACAGAGTTTGGTTCTTTAGATTTCAAGGTGGGTATTGTACCCAAACTGGCACATGATGTGTTAATAGGGACCGACTTTCCTCATTTTCTAAAAATGTGGTCCCCCGCTCAGAATAGCGTCCAGAGTTCAATAGCGGACCATAACGAAGTATTAGAAGAAACAAATCCTTTCCCTTTTTCAGAAATGGATGTTGACGAGGGCCCAAATAAGAAGGTGGAAAAGGAGGACTGCTGTAAAATTCCCTTCCCCATCACTACTTTGGTAGGGAATACCCCAAATCAAGATGTTGATCAGGCACTTACCACCCCAGAACCGGATAAGACCCTCGCTGACCTAGAGGTCAGTCCTGGGAGTTTTAAGAAGGCCCAGTGGGAGGACCCCACATTAGCGGTAGCAAGGGGAAATATACGGGACCAGAATAGTACTCCTGGCCAACCAGATAGGTCACTTGCTTACCCCTACTTCGAGGTAGAGAACGACCTAGTATATCGGGTTGATAAAAGGAAATCAGTTACAACTAAACAATTGTTGGTACCACGGACATTCCGTAACGTAGTACTACACCTCGCACATAGTCATCCATTGGGGGGACACCTAGGGGTGGAAAAGACAAAATAAAAGGTTCTCCGAAGCTTCTATTGGCCTGGGGTTCTGGCAGAAATTACAAACTATTGCTCCTCATGCCCAGAATGTCAGATCACCGCCCCGTTCAAAGCGTACCGCAGCCCATTGGTTCCCCTGCCCATAATAGAGGTATCATTTGACCGGATTGCTATGGATCTAGTAGGACCCCTAATAAAGTCTGCTAGGGGACATCAGCATATATTGGTAATATTAGATTATGCCACCCGATATCCGGAGGCAGTTCCCCTACTGCTGCGACACACTTTTAATCGAGCAAATACCCAGTATGTACCTGGCAGATACCTGGAATGCGCCGCTCCTCACCTCAGACAAGCCCCGTTGCGTTTGCCTTCCCAGCCATGGTTCATGCCTGGCTGATGGGCGGCTGATCTGTTAAATGATAATGATTAGGATTTAATAGGCTGCAATGCTTTGCGTGTCTACCAGATGGCATAAATTCATGAATTGTAATGCAGTATATATATATATATACTGTGCAGTATTGCAGCCAGCGGGAATAAAATGCTTCAATCCCTGCCTGGAAAATAACGCAATGCACTCGGGCAGAAAACAGTCACAAACCTCAATACACCCGAGTATACCCAAATTCGTGGGACTAGCCGAGCTCGAATAAAGTGTGTCGCCAGTGTACGTAACACCTCTGCTAAAAACATAGCAAAAGAGTTAGTAGTTCTGTTTTCCCGGGTCGGAATTCCTAAAGAGATCTTATCTGACCAGGGAACACCATTTATGTCCCAAGTAACAAAAGAGCTATGTAAACTCCTAAAAATCAAGCATCTCAGAACCTCCGTCTATCATCCACAAACAGATGGTTTAGTGGAAAGGTTCAATAAAACCTTAAAGAGCATGTTACGCCGGGCGGTCGATAAGGATGGGAAAAACTGGGATTGTTTGTTACCATACCTGTTATTTGCCATTAGGGAAGTTCCCCAATCATCCACAGGCTTCTCCCCGTTTGAACTATTGTATGGCCGACACCCAAGGGGCTTACTGGATATAGCCAAAGAGACTTGGGAACACGAGGTTACCCCTTACAGAAGTGTAATAGAGCATGTTGCCCAGATGCAGGACCGCATTGCTGCAGTCCTACCCATAGTGAGGGAACACATGGAGAAAGCTCAAGAAGCACAGAGGAATACGTATAATAAGGGTGCTAGGGTCAGAATTTTTTTTCCAGGTGATAGGGTACTAGTTCTGGTTCCCACCGTGGAGAGTAAATTCCTTGCTAAATGGCATGGGCCATATGAGGTCTTAGAAAGAGTGGGAGAAGTAAATTATAAGGTAAGACAGCCAGGTAGGAGGAAACCTGAGCAAATTTACCATATAAACCTACTCAAGCCCTGGAAAGATAGAGAGGTCTTGTTAACCCTAGTACCCCCAGGTCCGTCAGAGAATCAAGAAACTGACCCAGAGGTTAGCATAGCTGAAACCCTGTCCGTGCATCAGAAACGAGAGGTCCAGAATTTAGTGAGAAGAAACAAAGAAGTCTTCTCTACACATCCAGGTAGAACTAGCGTAATTAAACATGACCTAGTCTCTGAACCGGGGGTCCGAGTTAACCTTAAACCGTACCTAATCCCAGAGGCCAAGAGAGAGGCTATAAGTTTAGAGGTTAAAAAAATGCTAAAACTAGGCGTAATTGAGGAATTCCAAAGTGGGTGGAACAGCCCTATAGTTTTAGTCCCAAAGCCAGACGGTACAACAAGGTTTTGTAATGACTACCGGAAACTAAACGCGGTATCAAAATGTGATACTTATCCTATGCCCAGGGTGGATGAACTTGTAGAGAGACTGGGCAAAGCCCGATATCTCACAACCCTAGACCTAACAAAAGGGTACTGGCAGGTTCCCCTCACAGAAAGGGCAACAGAAAAAACAGCCTTCTCAACCACAGACGGCCTCTTTCAGTATAAGGTGCTGCCTTTTGGCTTACATGGAGCTCTCGCCACATTCCAAAGAATGATGGATAAAATTTTAAAACCACATGCTCGGTATGCTGCCGCCTACCTAGATGATGTGGTAATCCATAGTGAAGATTGGCAGTCCCACCTTCCAAAGGTCCAAGCTGTGCTTGACGCAATTCAGTCTGCCGGACTAACTGCTAACCCCGCTAAATGCACTATTGGTCTGGAGGAGGCCAAGTATCTGGGGTATTCTTTTGGTAGAGGGTTACTCAAACCACAAACACTCAAAGTAGAGGCGATACAAAATTGGCCAAGGCCAGTTACAAAAAAACAAGTAAGGACCTTTTTGGGGTTAATTGGCTACTATAGAAGGTTTATTCCCAATTTTGCAACTAAGGCAACCCCACTAACCGACCTCACAAAAGCAAGAGGACCGCTAATGGTAAAGTGGTCCCCCGAAACCGAACAGGCCTTTAGAAGCCTGAAAGAAGCTCTCTGTGCCCAACCAGTGTTGGTCACACCTGACTTCTTCAAAGAGTTCGTAGTCCAAACCGACGCATCTGAGGTAGGGCTGGGGGCGGTACTCTCCCAGGAGTCTCAAGGGGAGGAGCACCCCATCCTTTATTTAAGTAGGAAACTAAATCACCAGGAGAAAAATTACTCCATAGTCGAGAAAGAGTGTCTCGCAATAAAGTGGGCTGTAGAGACGCTCAAATATTATTTGTTGGAGAGAAAATTGGTCACAGATCATGCACCCCTTACCTGGATGTGTCAGAACAGGGAGAAGAATGCTAGAGTGACCAGGTGGTTCCTAAGCTTACAACCCTTTAAATTTTCTGTGGAACACAGGTCAGGGCGCAAACATGGCAATGCCGACGTGTTGTCAAGGATGCACTCCCTAATATCCATGGTCGCTCATCCCTCGAGGTCTGAGCTGGGGGGGGAGGATATGTGACAGAAACCAGGGGATGGTAATAAATTCCATATACAGGGCTCCCAGGATACTGAACAGTTTCTGTCCTGTCTAGGCTGAACAGGGCAGCCTCGTGGTACATGCACTCCATTCCACAGTTTGTCTGCTGCCTGTTTTCTGTCACCTGTCATGCTGATTAGAGATCAGATATATAAGACCTGTTTCCTGTTTCCTCTCCCCAAGAGCCTGGAGGCTAGAAGGCTGCTGAACTAAGAGGGCGGAGAAACTTCTTCCCCAAACAGGTTGAAACTTTCTGTTCGTTTGTCTAAGACTGGAAAGATACTTATTTTGTTGGTGGAAGTGGACAAGCCACTTCCAACCCTGAGTCAGGGATATCTAAGTATAAGTTATCGCTCAGATGAGCAGCTTTTTGTTTGGCTTTGTTTTCTGTTTGCACTGTGGCAGTCTCAGTGCCTGGGACTAAATAAACCAGGCATAACCTGTTTAAAGGAACAGTACGTGACGTCTCATCATTTAACCTACCCTAAAAGACCGTGTTCTAACAGTCCCGGACAGACGGCGGAGCCCCGGAGTAAGCCGTTTGTCACAACTGATATATTATTACCATGACATTGAGTGCTGATTAAAAGGGGAAATCTTTCAGATCATTCTATTTGATCTACACTGACATTACTAGATTTGTCTGCACCTACTTACCTGTGCTTCTACAGGACACTTTGCCGGTTGTGCTGACCACTTGGTTACCATCACTAGATATACATTTTCACTTGAAGGATATAGCAAAAGTTATTATTTTTAGGCATTTATAGCACTTACTTTGTACTAATCTGGCTCCGATTTATTTTAACGTATACTTAATAAACTTGGTTTTAAGTTATTCATCTTCCATTACATATAGGACCAGATTTTTGTTTCTGACTGCATATCTCAATTTAGACAGGGTACTCTCCCTTCACAGATCTTGAGTGCAGTATTAAGGGATTTATCTGGGTGGTAGTGTCTTCGCTCCACTCAGTGTTTCTTCTCTCTGTTGCCCATTTACTCACACTTATGCACCGATCTGTTTTTTGACACCTGGTCAATTTAGGTAAAGCGGGTTTCATTTCTCTTTGCTGGTATTATATTTAATATATTTAAAGTCTCAATACTCAATTATTTTTAGGATGCATTTATGCATTTGAGCATGGATACATTAGTGACCACCTTCCCATAAAAGAAATGTACTCCCTTTGGTGTGTATTATGTGTTATGCACTCACATATATTCAGAATGGTTCAGTATTTTTCCCACCATAACATTAGACTGTAAGTTTGCAGAGATGGATTTTGTGCTTTGTCTAATGCTTTGCATTGTTTATATAGGTCCTTGTATTCAAAACTGTTTGTATTTTACAGCATTTCAAATTGTTTATACAGTATACTCGTGTTGTACCGTGCTGTATTTGTAGTTGGTATAACACAAAGCACAATCTGAACCACATGTTCAACATTACCAACAAAATCATGTCTATTACATTACTTTTTTTTAAAGAAAGGGTATTCTTTATACCCTGTGTGAGAGATTCCACTATTCCATGAAGATTGCCAATATTTTATTTGTATACATTTTTGGCATTGGGTTTTCAGGCTTTGGTGTTAATGATTGTGCAATTACTTTTTCATTTACACACATACAGTATATACAGTGCATTCAATCCTTTTTCAAATAAAATGGGTTAATTTGAAAATGACCACTTCCTTTCAGTTTAAATATAACATATACTTTTTTTGAAAATCCTTTCCAAAACGATTTCTTGTTTCTCAGTGTTTGTACCGTGTACAGAAAGGAAAAATACGTTAAATAGCACTGTTTGTTATTAGCAGACGTAACAGTGATTTCAGAATGGAGTAGTCTAGTTGTAAGGTCACCTTAAAATATTTGGTACATTTTGCATTGTACACAATTTTATCAATTCTGTAAAAACACGCAAAATATGGTGACATGTCAAATGGTAGTATGTAAAGGGTATGTGACGTGCATTTATGGACATGTGTCCTTCGCATTGACTTTTAATGTTTTGCGAATTTTGTTTGCAAAAATGTCACACATCTCTATTTCTCATTTTATCTCCCTCAATTACACGTCATACACTATACTGTAGGCCACGGAATATACATGCTGCTTTTGTTAAGTATACAGGGCTCATACTACCCTAAGCAGACTCACTGGCCAATTTATCGGGGACCAGGACTCAAACCTTGACCTGGGCCGCAGTAGAGTTGTTGAGCGGGAGGGGTGTCCGTCTATCTTTCCTGATCAATGTAATGCAAAGTGGTGTTGCCGCTCGCTCTGGTCTGGCCAGTGGGTATCTCCTCCGCGGGCCCAGCACAATCTAATCATCTAAGGGACTCCTCTGTTCTATTGTCGAGTCTCTCTTATGCATTATCGCCCATCCAGGGACAACGCATTTTCTTACTATCAAAGCATAATTGTGGCACTGTTTATCCCGGGGATATCTGTCTGGGACAACCATGGTAGCCAGACTTTTTGGAATTTAGAGCCAGAGTCGTTAACCAAACTCGCTAACTTTTTCATCTGGCATACAAACCAAATTCTATTTCTAATTTTGGGTATGGATGGAACTTCTAGCTGTTTACATAATGCTGCGATCTCGCACCTCGTTGCCGTTGCAAAATGAGCAACTAATTTGCATTCGTCCCTGGATAGACCCTGTATTGAAAAGAGGGGGGATATTGCCGCTCGCCAAAGTATCTACAGGAGTGTATGTACATAGGTGAGGGGTGCATACGGGAAATAGATAAACATGTCAGCACGGAGGAGGGTCAATAGATAACCCAAAAGAGATCCTATTTGCACTCCCTTATACTATAAAATGGCTGGGAAGAATTCAATCCCTGGGTGAAGCACCCATACGCCATTCAGTGAAAAAGATATATATAAAACCACTTTATTCAACATATATGCAAAGACTTCTACAATTATTAAAAGAAACAGGGGGTGGGTGCAGGGAGTGGATTGAGCAGTGTAATTCTGAGTGGTGCACAGTATGCACACAGTTAAACAACTCTCATTCCTATTGATAAATCCTATGCATAGATTATAGCAGTGTACACACAGACAGGCACACTTTGTGTACTGTCTTTACACCACAGAAGCCCAAGCACAAAAAGGACTTGTAACACGTTCACCATTAATATTGTAACAGGAGTTAACACGTTACAGTATGTCCCGCCCTGAGGGGGTATGTGCTAAAGTGTAGTAATGGCTAGAGTGTGTATCTGCCAGGATTCATGAATATACAGAGACACACTGTTACTGCTATCTCACACAGGGGATATATATGGTCTCTTGACTTCAATATCTAGTGGTAGGCTCCCCCCACATGAAAACACACCGTCCCGACACACACGCCTCTTAGTGAGGATACAAAGTATCATGGATACATCTGTTATGATGTCAGCAGGACAGCTCTGCAATATGAGCACTCTCAAAGCTCAATTGCAGGTAGAATTCAGCAGTATACAACCTGATTTGCGTGGCCTCTGCTACTCAAACACTCCTCCCCGCTCACTGCTGACGTCACGGGTGTGATGTCATCAACAACCGACGATAGTTTCACGCAACTGCGCTTTCTCACCTTGACAAAGCGCAGTTGCGTGAAACTATCGTCGGTTGTTGATGACATCACACCCGTGACGTCAGCAGTGAGCGCGGAGCAGGGAGGAGTGTTTGAGTAGCAGAGGCCACGCAAATCAGGTTGTATACTGCTGAATTCTACCTGCAATTGAGCTTTGAGAGTGCTCATATTGCAGAGCTGTCCTGCTGACATCATAACAGATGTATCCATGATACTTTGTATCCTCACTAAGAGGCGTGTGTGTCGGGACGGTGTGTTTTCATGTGGGGGGAGCCTACCACTAGATATTGAAGTCAAGAGACCATATATATCCCCTGTGTGAGATAGCAGTAACAGTGTGTCTCTGTATATTCATGAATCCTGGCAGATACACACTCTAGCCATTACTACACTTTAGCACATACCCCCTCAGGGCGGGACATACTGTAACGTGTTAACTCCTGTTACAATATTAATGGTGGACGTGTTACAAGTCCTTTTTGTGCTTTGGCTTCTGTGGTGTAAAGACAGTACACAAAGTGTGCCTGTCTGTGTGTACACTGCTATAATCTATGCATAGGATTTATCAATAGGAATGAGAGTTGTTTAACTGTGTGCATACTGTGCACCACTCAGAATTACACTGCTCAATCCACTCCCTGCACCCACCCCCTGTTTCTTTTAATAATTGTAGAAGTCTTTGCATATATGTTGAATAAAGTGGTTTTATATATATGTTTTTCACTGAATGGCGTATGGGTGCTTCACCCAGGGATTGAATTCTTCCCAGCCATTTTATAGTATACGGGAGTGCAAATAGGATCTCTTTTGGGTTATCTATTGACCCTCCTCCGTGCTAGACCCTGTATTGGCCTATTTAATAAAAATATCCACGGATCCAAAGGGATTGCGAGGCCCAACATCCTCTGAAGCCAATCTCGACTTTGTTCCAATAAGGGCACCAACTTGGGACAAGAAAACAGCATATGCAACAAATCTGCCTGCTCTCCACATTGTTTCGGGCACAATGGTGAGTAGCCTGGTACAAATTTGGATCATTTAGTGGGGTCAGATACCCTCTCATTAAAACTTTATATGCGTTCTCCCTTAATGTTGTGGAAATCAAGCTCTTTGATGCTGCTGTGAATATCTCCTCCCATTCCTGTTCTTCTAGTGGCTCTCCCAAGTCGGCTTCCCACTGGGACACATATTTTAATTTCCTAGTATACCCTGGGCCAGTACAGGTTACTTCTCTGTACATCCGAGATGTAAGTTGTATCTGTTTCTAAAATACAGAGCTGTTCAAAATAGTTCAAAAGAACTATTCATCCCACGGGCAGTACAAAGGACTCGGGCCATCCTTTAAGGTTGGAGGAAAGGGTATTTCACCAGCAACAAAGGAAAGGGTTCTTTACAGTAAGGGCAGTTAAAATGTGTAATTCATTACCCAAGGAAACTGTGATGGCAGATACAATAGATTTGTTCAAAAAAAGGTTGGGCATCTTTTTAGAAAGGAAAGGTATACAGGGATATACCAAATAAGTAAACATGGGAAGACTGTTGATCCAGGGAGTAATCCGATTGCCAATTCTTGGAGTCAGGAAGGAATTTATTTTTTCCCTTATGAGATATCATTGGATGATACAGTGGCGGCAGAGTTTATTCTAACACGCGTGGAGCGGAGCGGAACAGCCAGGGGGTCGCGAGGGCAAGGGAAGGGGGAGGGGAAGATGCGGCGAAGATGGGCTGGCGCGCGGCCAAGTTCGGCGCCAGCCCGAAAACACCCGCGGGACAAGACGGGCAAATGTAGCAATAAAGCTAGTCGCAACAGTATGACTCTGGGTTTTTTTTTTGCCTTCCTCTGGATCTATCAGTAAGTATAGAAATAGGATAAAGTATCTGTTGTCTAAATTTAGCATAGGTTGAACTTGATGGACTTACGTCTTTTTTTAACCTTATCTACTATGCAACTATGTAAAACATTGGTCAATGGGGGATGGGCTGAGAATTTGTTATAAAAATCTCTAATCTGGAGGTATCTAAAAAATGTTACATGTCTTTATCTGACAAAATTTGTTCGAATCATTTTATACTAATTCTGCCCTTCAGATCTCTAAGTCTAGTAACTCCTATCTTTTTCCAATTGCTGAAATCTTTGCTATTCAGGTCTGGAGCAAAATCTGAGTTATCAAATAAGGGTATCATTAGGGAATTTTTGGAGGTCAATGCACATCTAAATTTCGCTGACTCCCAGACTGCTAACGAGTTGGTCATTGAGGAGAGCGGCTCTCTGATAGATTTTAGTGTCCGAGATGGGAACCAGATTATGCTGTGCAGCTCCAAAGGCGTGCAGACTTATTTCTCTACTGCTACCCAGCGTTTGAGGCACATTTGGGTCACCTTGTAATATGACCACAAGTAAGGTACCGCTAGCCCCCCGCCAATGTTGGCCTCATCAAGAACCTTCCTCTCACTCCCAGTTTGTTATACTTCCAAATAAACTTGGAGATTAATGCCTGAAGGGCTACAATATCCTTCCTTACTAAAGGGATTGGTAAGGTTTGGAACAGATAAAGGATAGAGGGAAACAAATTCATCTTGATATAATATATCCTGGGTTGGCAGAATATATTCTATGTTGACCAAATTCTAATATCTTCTCTCAACGATTTTATGAGTTTGGGGAAATTGGCTTTGTATAGAGTTTTATAATCGTTCGTGATATTAATTCCTAAATATTTTATAGCTTTTGGTTGCCATTTGAAATTATAATTGATTTCAATGTGTTTCTCCATTTCTTTGGGTAGGTTAATATTTAGGACTTCTGATTTTGTTTGATTAATTTCGAAATCCGAAACTCTATTGAATTTGTCTAGGAGGCTGAAGAGATTAGATAGAGAGGTCAGAGGCCTCGACAGTGTAAGGAAAACATCATCAGCATAGAGGGCCACTTTGTGGGTCTGAGTATTCAGCTGTACGCCAGCTATAACAGGATAACTCAGAATTTGCGCGACTAGGGGTTCCATACATAATGCAAATAAAAGGGGGGATAACGGCATCCCTGTCTCGTGCGGCTCTTCATCGAAAAGTAATCTGATGGAAAACCCTGATGAACAATTCTGGCCTCTGGGTTTGAATACAGTGCCGTAATTGCTTTTAAAATCCTTCCCCCGAGCCCCAAGCCAGCATGTAAGTAAGACCAGTCTCTCATATCAAACGCTTTTTCTGTGTCTTGACTTAACATCACCCGGATCTTTTTGGCGTTAGCCAGTTCAATCAGATCAATTATTCTCCTCATGTTATCGGCCGCTTGTCTACCTTTAATAAGCCCTACTTGATTGGGGTGGATGAGTCTAGGTAGGACTCGATCCAATCTATTGGCTGGATTTTGATATCCGAATTTATTAATTATATGGGCCGATTAGCTTTTTCAGTTTGTAGGGTCTTTGCCCTGTTTGTATATTAATGTAATGGACGCCTAGAGCATTTGTCTCAGGAAAGCTGCAGCCACCAGCACTGCATTAAACATTCTAAGAAGATTGTAAGGGATCGGGGGACACGCGCCTTACAGCGGGTCCCCGTCACCCCGGCTCCCAGTACTGCCGCTCGTCCTAGGCCCCCTCCCCATCAGCTCCTTACCCGCTCCGGTCGGAAGCCACGCCGCTCCTCCGTGGCACACGCCGCCTCCGCCCACACGCTGCAGGGGCGCGCGCTTGAGTGTTACAGGGCGCGCGCGCACCCGTCCTCATCTACACTGCTCCGGCAGCCTTGGCTCCACCTCCCAGCAGCTGGAGGCTATTCCCACTAGGGAACACCACACCAGGCATCCTAACCTATCCCTGGGACTGCTCAGTCAATCCCCCACTCTGCCTCTTGCTCCCATTGGTTCTCCGGCTTTTATAGTTCCTGTCTGCCCTCTCCTTCCTTGCTCTGCATAGTTTTCCTGTGGCTCTTGTTGTACGGAGGTCTATGCCTGGCTCTCTTTTGTGTTACAGGTCTCGCTCCAGTCACTGCCCTCGTTTGATACCCTTGGATTTGATCTCGGCTCTCGTTAGACTTCGTGTACCTCACTACTCCCTGGACTCAGCTTTGGACCTCACTACGCTGCTCTCTGCTGCCCCTGACCTATGGCTTACGGATCTTTACCCTTGGACCTCTGGCACCCCGGACGCGACAAGTATCAGGCTAACCCTTTCTCACCAGGCCCGGCAACGCATCATACCACACTCTGGGCACGCCCTCACTGCTGTGGGTGTGTGTTATACCCTTACCCACCTCAGTATTGGGACTGGCCAGGTCTGCGGGCAGTCAAGCGTTACAAAGATATGGGGCTAACTGATTCACACATTTTTTTATAGTATAAATTTGGAAAGCCATCAGGGCCTGGCGCTTTGGAAGGTTTTAGGTCTTTCACTACTTGAATCAGTTCCTCCACTGTGACGTCCAGTTGTAAACCCTCCCTTTCTTCTCTACTCAGCCTGGGCAGCTTTGAGTCTGCCAAAATTATTTTAGGGCATGGTTGGTGTTCACATTATGGGTGACCTTTTCCCCGTTATAGAGCTGCTCATAGTACCCCTTGAACTCCGCCACAATAAGGTTGGGATTAGCCGTCACCTGCCCTGATTTACGCCGAATGGATTGCATATTATAATTGGCCTGCTTATTCCTAATTTTGTTTGCTAGCAAAGTATCTGGCTTGTTTGCTTTTTCGTAAAAAACTTCCTCTTTGACCAACTTAATGCAGTCTCAGCCTGGGAGGTTAAAAGTATATTTAAAAAACAGAAAGTGAATCTCTGCACTTCTCCTATTGGTCTAACTGGAAAATAACAACAAGACATGTACCTCCGTCAAATCCCATTTTGCAATACCTCTGGGTTATGGAGCCCCAGCTCATCAGCCTCCCTCTGTTCCCTGAATTCCAAATCCTATCTTGGGACCCCCTCCCCTGGCCACCGGTGACCCTAATACACCTCCTACTAATGGCACCTATCCTTAGTCTTTTCTGTAGATGCCGCAACTCCATTTTGATCCGGTCCCAGGCATCTCCGAGTCCACTCCAATATGCGTGGGAAGGGGAAAATCTGGACTGGCCTTCTGTATAGGTGAATATTACAGGAAAAGAGCCAGGGGGCATATATAAAACACACAGCACTGGTACACCTTTGTATTTTATATATGATTTAGGGGAATTAGGGTCCCCTAGGTCCCATTGCACCCACATTATTTATCTCTCTTGAGTGTTGTCTATCACTTGTTTTATTGAGCATGGGACATAGTACTGTGGCTTTAATGGGTGGGGTTGAAAAGTCCTAAAAGCAACACTGTCTCTAACTTCTTAATTGGTTAATTCAGATCGCCGCCATTTCCTCTCGGCCTTGTGGAGAGCCCCTCACTTTCCTCCAGGTCGTCTCGAGTGAGGACTCCCCTTTTGCTGAGAAGGTGAATTTATCTTTCAGTAAACAAAAAAACTGTCCTGCTCTCCGGTGAATAGTCCCAGCACCCGTGGGTGTCAGTGTAGTCACTTGGGAACGGAATGGAGGGTGCAAATATGGACCTCTAAGTTGATCAGGGCTGGGAGGGAAATCCCTTACCTCTAGATGCTCTCCGATCTGGGTCCAGCTCTCCTCTGTCCTCCGTTTTCCACCGTGCAGCCTTCAGAGAAGTTGAGTAGAAAGAAAGAAGATCCGGCGCCACTGCGAGTGACATACATCCAGGCTACTTCCGGGTGTGTTGAAAAAACTTTATTGGAACATCACACACACAAGGCTACACCACGATCTCCCCCTCAATGCGTTTCACGCTATGGAACAGCGCTTCGTCTTGGAGTTTATCTTTCAGCCCTATTTTTCCTAGGAAATTGGTTCTTTCTTCCAGACTCTTCAAGGTGAAAGCATTCCCATTTTTTAGCACTAGTAGACTGGAGGGAAAGGTCCACTTGTAACGCACGTCATTTTCTCTAAGGATTTTTGTTATGGCCTGCAAAGTGCGACTCCTACTCAGGGTAGCGGGAGAGATGTCCTGAAATACTTGTCGTGGAACTCCCTCAAATTCCAGTGAAGGGGAATTTTGTGTTATCTGGCAAAGGGAATCCTTTATTCTATAATGAAACCTCATTATTATATCCCTGGGAGGGTCTTGTGGTTGCCCGCAGGGCCCTTTGGCATCTATGAAGATGCTGCTCATCCTCAGTTTTATCAGACAACAGAGACGTCAACCATCTTGATATGTACTCATCAATATCAGTTATATTCTCTGGAACTCCATGGATTCTGATATTGTTTCTCCTGTCCTATTCTCAGAAACTTCCTGCCTGTCAGCGATAGTGGAGATCTGATTTTTCAGGTAGGCGTTTGTCTTTTCCACTTTTTTTTACTGCTTTAATTGTGGCATCTAACTTTGTCTCTATCTCATCCGTCCTGACTCCTATGGAGGTAATGTCTCTCCGCAGCTCCTGAATTTCTTCATGGAACAGCGATTTCAAGTCCCCAAAGAGAATTTTTAGATCGGCTTTTAAGTCACTTCTCGTTACTAAGTCTTTCTCTCTGCTGTTGCTCTGTTATTTCCTGTTGTCCCTCTCTGAGTCGGAGCCATATTGTGATGCAGAAGCCACGGGTCTATTTTCCTGCTCTGTTTCGGCAGATTGGAAATATTTCTTTAAGGTTGAGGATGGTCTCTGTCTTAGTGTCCTTTTGGACATCCTTGGGTGTTCCGATTTTAGATGTGTTTTTTTTTTGTCTTTAGTCACTCTATTTTCGCGGTGATTTATTTTATAGTGGCACTGTTGGGTAATGGAGCTAACTGTCTAGTCCTCCATCATCTGAGCTGTCGCATATGTGCCCTCCGGTGTAATTTTTTTCATGAAATAATGTCATTCTCTGCAGGTGAGTTTGCACAAGTGGGAAGCATTGCCTGATGGGTGAAGCAATCCCAACTGCCCAAACAGTTCTCCAGTAGCATGCCCATGCAAGATCAGGTTGAGCTTTTAAATTATTCTATTCATTGATGTTTCTTGGGGAGGGTGGGAGGGCCCATGCTCTCTAATATCTGGTTTCATAGTCTGTAGAAATCAGGCAGCCCCCTCCTTATATTTGTATTTGGGATTTATGTGTGTTGCCTGGTGAAAGAGGCTCTTTTCTGGCAGCTCCTATGGGAAGTAAGGATGGGGGCTCCTAGCTAATTTGGCCCACTATGTGGAAATTGCCTGATAGATTGTACCACCTCAGCAATTCCCTACATAGCATCAATCTGCATCTTTATTTTATTTTAATATGTGAGGAGGTGGGGGGGGGGGGGTCACCGTGCCTAAGGTCTGACACAGTCAGGCATTCAATCAGCAGGGGACTAGCTTACCTCTCCTGACCCAGTTGCAGCCACCCCACTCCTCCTCAAAGACCTGTGATGGCCATTTTGTCCTCTGACCGGTTTAAACCAGAACGGGGGCAGGTTCACTGTCTATGTATCTCTCCCCTCCCAGCCCTGGTCTCACTCACCAGGGGAGCTCCGATGGGATGCTCTTATCCAGCCGCGACTTCAAACCCCCTGGGGAGAGCAGATCTCCTTGCTACATCCGCCTCAAACACAGAAAATGAAATGTCCGCCTGACCTCACCGCAGGCCTCTCTCCCAATTGGGCTCCCCTGCCAGGGGATGCGGGGAATGTACTGAGCAACACTAAACTTGCCAATCCTGCCGATGGAGTACTCTGGTGACCAGGGGAAAATCCTGGTCTCTAGCCAACGATCTCCGAGTCCCGATGGCTCCGCTGAGTGGACTCCCTCATGGGTTGGCACCCTCCACTCCTCACCGACACGCTACCCCTTAGATGCCGCCGATCGAATCGATCCTCATCCGGACCTACCGGCGCCACAATCCTCTCTCGAGATGCGATGGGGAAGCCGGCATGACGGTTAACCGTACTGGGTGCTTGCTAGCGGTTGGTCATGCAGGCCCGACGGCCAACCTTGTTGCTTCACTATCTTCCCCTCCCCCCCCCTCCTGGTCTGGTATACGTTTCAGGGCTATCTTGGCTACGGAGCCAATCCAGACGCCAATCCCTCCCCTGCTATAAGGTAGGGACAGCTTCAGCTGCACAGCTCCCCAAGCTCACCCACGATTTACCTGGGCCAAGATGGGATCTTGATAGGTCAGGTCAGCCACCTTATCTCCCTCGCATTGAGATGGAGGGGGACCCGTGATTTTCTGGGTCTGGCTCTCGCTTAACCGGTGATTCCAGACCAGGATCTAGGTAAACAGGTTCCAGGGCTTATAAAATATGTTCTTATTGTTTTAGTGCTCATATTTTGCCTTTTTTTTTAATGTTTGATTTTCTTGTGGTGTCGGAGCAGAGCTGACATGCGACCAGTTCCCTTACTTTCCTGGCCCACCCAATTCATTTTTTGATACATGTCTGGCAATGGCCTGATATCTTGGTAGTTTAGCTCAAACATTCAGAAAAAGCAGCTATTTAAAGTGCATTATGTTTAGTTCTTTTAAGTAAACATGTTCAATACATATCTCACTGGAGAAAGTAAAGTTTGTTACATCTCTGCCACAGATTCAGTTGTGAAATAAACAGCACATCATTTTACTATGGTATATTGTAGTCAAAAATGGAGAGCTGAAACTGAAATATAATCTACAGTAGTAATGGAATGAGGAGTTTTCAGATATCTGTAACAACATGCCATTACATTGCAATCATATGTCAATTTGATTTAAAACTGGTTGGCATGCAATTAACTAAACATTATTCAGTCCTAAAAAATAAAGGTTGCTGTCAGTTACAGATACTTTCATTGTTTTTTTTATTGACTGTTCTAGTAGCAGACTAGAAGCTGAGAAAAATATATTTACAGGAGCTGGAAGGAAGAGGATGGTTGATACGAGGAGCTTGATTTACTTTAGTAAACCGATTCCAATGACTGGACATGTATTTAACTCAGAAGGATCATTCCAGCAAGATGACTATATCAATCATAAGCATACCATATACTTGTAACAGCTTCAATTCTTATAGAGATGCTCCCAGCCTGACCTGCAGTATGCACCATGTCACAAGCATTTCAGGAAGATTTGTGATTCTATTGACTTGCCATGGGATTAAGGAATTATTTTCAGCGAAACATCAGAAAAATAATAACAGTTTCAGGTAAACATTTTGTGACTCTTTCATAAATAGGAGAGTTAGTCAGTACGGCAGCGGGTACACACTTATATTTATTCATAATTAAAGTATATTGAATACTGCAGTAACTACAGTGACTGCATAAGACTGTTTTTAATGAACGGCAAACAAAAGCTACAGATGTAGACAACATTATTGCACCTTTTGGTGCTCTCCTGTGGTTGAATAGCAGTCGCTCCACCCCCTTCTTACCCACGGCTGGTTCAACTGCAGCAACGAACCAACTGGAGAAAAAACATTGGCTACATGTGTGTCTCATACTGAGAACTTGCACTCTCCATTCTCTGCTATATGATGGTTTCTTGATATACAGTAGATATATATAAAAAAAGAATTATCTTGACAAATAATTATATAATCATTTTCTATGAGCAATGACAGGCTTGGAAGTGCGTAAAGGGGCCTATTCAGGTCGCTTCGTTAAGATCACACGTTGTTACCTCATGGTATAAAATTGATGTAAAAACGGTATTCAGTATGATTTTTCGCTGGGAAGATACCGTTTGGTACAAAAATGCCAATCGACTTAGCCGTTTCTTTTACAAAGATCTTACTGTGGGATCTCCCTTCAATCTGTAAGAGCTGCGCTGAGAGCTGCATCTCCCTGCACAGCTCTTACAGGCGACCACCCTGATTTAATTTTAATTTTATTAACACAGTATTGAAGCAGGGGGTCTCTGGAGCTGTACCCCATTCATTTCAGCTCAGGGGACCCCCTGCTTCCTGAAGTACAGACCTCGTTAGGGGATCCGGTATCTCCTGTACAGTTAAATATCCCGGTCACGTGACACGGGAGAATTAAACTTGCCGGAGGTACCCGTATCCCATACGGGGGCTTGTACCTTGTGAAGCAGGGATCCCGGGACCAGAATTTAATGCAGTTCAGCTTTCACACTTGGGCAAGACAACATCCGTCTTAGAAAAACCATCTGTTTTAATGTCCCTCACATGTGCTAATTATGTTGCTTGGGCCAGTTAGGTGACATTTTAGAAGTATATATTCAGCACACAGCAGCCTTGCTGTAAGTAGACAGGTTTAAAGTAGAATGTTAGTGCTGGATCGAAAAAGTGGACAACAACTATTGGCCCTGTCCTGACTCCTGACTCCTGCCTTTGACCTATCTATCCCAGACTGCACTCTAACTCTATTCATATATCTCCATCTCTCCTTTCTTCACCGTTTCTCAGTTCACATGAACTGCTTTCTTACTTGCACCCTCTGGCACATCACAGCTATACCCCCTGCACTAAATCACACCCCTACAAATCATCCTCACACATTCTCTTTCTATCCATGCTTCTCCTCCTTGCTTCTGGGGATATCTCTCCCAATCCTGGTCCCTGCTTTATTTCTACATGTTCTCGTCCTCACCCCCCACATGCAACTTCTACTCCTTCTGGTGTCAACCCCTCTAACCTCATAACCATCCCCTGTCACCCTCCCTCTTCTCTCCCTTTCTCCTGTGCTCTTTGGAATGCTCGCTCCCTTTCTAACAAGTTCCTCTCTGTGCATGACTTCTTTCTCTCTCACTCTGCTCCTATTTGCTATAACTGAGACATGGCTCACTCAGTCTGACTCTGCTCTGGAAGCTGCCCTCTCTTATGGTGGCCTCTCTTTCTCCCACATTCCACGCCCTGATGGCAGGGGTGGAGGCGTGGGGCTCCTGCTCTCTTTTCTCTGCCGTTACCGAACCCTTCCTATTCCCCCCCTCTTGCTTTTCCCTCATTTGAGGCTCACACAGTCCAGATATTCTCTCATCTCCCTGTCCATGTGGCGGTCATCTATCGCCCACCTACCTCTACTCATCCGCTTTCTGCCTTTCTCTCTCACTTTGAATCCTGGCTTTCTTTTTTCTCTCTCCTCAGACTACCCTGTTCTTCTCCTTGGGGACTTCAATTGCCACATTGATGACCCCTCTCTCCCTTGGGCTTCCCACTTTCTGTCTCTATCCTCTTCTTTTGGCCTTCAACAGTGGACTGCAGCCAGCATCCACAAGGCTGGCCACTACCTAGACCTGGTTTTCACTAAAAACTTTTCTATCACTGATTTCTCCATTTCCCCCTTTCGCGTCTCTGACCATCACCTCCTCTCGTTTTCTCTCTCTCGCTTCTACCCCTCTCCATCTCCATCTAGCCCTTGTTTCTGCAGAAACCTGTGCTCTATTAACCTACCAGCTTTTGATTCCACTTTACGCTCCTCCCTCTCCTCTCTGTTCTGCTTCAGACCCTGACAACCTGGTCAGGAACAACAACTCTGCCTTATCCTCCTCTCTTGATCTACATGCCCCGATTTCTCTCTGACATCCTCGTCCTTCTAACCCCAGACCCTGGCTAAATTCCCACCCGTGCATGCTGCGTTCCTCGACTCTGGAGGAAATCTCATTCTCTTGCAGACTTCCTTCACTACAAATTTATGCTGTCCTGTTTCAACTCTGCCCTCTCAGGCTAAACAAACCTACTTTTCTTTACTAATCAACACACACAAGTCTAACCCACGCCAACTCTTCTCTGTCTTTGACTCTCTACTCAGACCACCCTCGACTGCCTGGATCTCCTCTTGCCTCTCCCATCGTACTTTCAGTGTCTCTTTTGCTAACACCTCCTCCTCCTCTATTGATCTCTTTTGGGGGTACCTCATGGCTCTGTCCTGGGACTTCTCCTCTTTTCTCTGTACACACTTTCTCTAAGTGACCTAATCACATCTCTTGGGTTTAAATATCACCTCTATGCTGACGACACACACATTTACCTTTTAACCCCTGACCTTACACCTGCTGTACAGACCAAAGTTTCTGAATGTCTCTCTGGGATATTATCCTGGATGGCCCTCCGCCGACTTAAACTTAACATGGCAAAAACAGAGCTCCTTATACTTCCTCCCAAACCTGGCCCTACTACCTCCTTCCACATTACTGTTGGAAGTACCATTATTCACCCAGTAGCCAAAGCACACTGCCTAGGGGTCACACTTGACTCCTCTCTCACATTCTCCTCTAACATTCAAAATATTTCTAAAACCTGTCGCTTTTTTCTCCGCAATATAACAAAGATCCACCCTTTCCTCTGTTACTCCACTGCTAAAACTTTGACTCAGGCCCTCATTCTCTCCCGTCTTGATTACTGTAACCTCCTGCTGTCCGGCCTTCCTGCCTTTCACCTGTCTCCCCTACAATCTATCCTAAACGCTGCCAGAATCACTCTACTATTTCCAAAATCTGTCTCAGCGTCTCCCCTGCTGAAATCACTCTCCTGGCTTCCTATCAAATCTTGCATCTCGCACTCCATTCTCTTCCTCACTTTTAAAGCTTTACACTCTTTTATCCTACTTACATCTCAGCCCTAATTTCTCACTATGCACCATCCCGACTCTTGCATTCTGCTCAAGGATGTCTTCTCTCTACCCGCTTTGTATCAAAAGCCATCTCCCGCCTTAAACCTTTCTCACTGGAACCAACACCTCTGGAATGCCCTTCCCCTCAATACCTGACTAGCACCCTCTCTATCCACCTTTAAGACATACCTTAAGACCCACTTGATTAAAGAAGCATATGAGTAGCACTGCGGCTAATACTATACACGATACATAAAGCTTTGCCCCTGCAGACGCACTTACCTGGACGCCCTCCTACTGTCTTTGTACGTTATCCCCACCAATTCGACTGTAAGCTCCTCGGAGCAGGGACTCCTCTTCCGAAATGTTACTTTAATGACTGAAGCACTTATTCCCATGATCTGTTATTTGTATTATTTGTTATTTATATGATTGTCACGTGTATTACTACTGTGAAGCGCTATGTACACTAATGGCGCTATATAGATAAAGATACATAAATTCATACTACTTACGAGTCTACGTGATTTTCGAAAGACAGAAGAATTGGGTACGGTGAGGTCTTGAATGCACATTCAGCAATAGCTTCTATAACTTCCTAGAATCAAAAGAAATCTTTTTAAAGCATATTTTCCCCAATATATCTTTTGAAGACAAGTGCTCTATGCCCCCTCAGCAGCAAAACAGTTACAATGATAAGATTGCAATGTTATTTATTTTAACTTCCATTAAAAACAAATTACCACTTAAAAGTACTGTAACAACTAAACATAAATACAGTATGTATTGCTATAAAATTGCTACTAGAAAGCAAGTTATGTTCTGTCCAATAAGAGGATTGCCTTACTTTAGCATGCATTATGCATTCATCCCAATCTGCATCTCTCCAAATGCTGTTTTGCACTGCTGTATTTTGGGGGGATTCTTGGCACCTAATTGCACTATTTCTCCAATAAGGCCAGATTACCAGTCATTTCTGGTCTGTTTCAGCCTGGTTAACCATTTGTGGCAATCATTACCAAACATCAAAAGAGTACCACTAATAGACAGACTGATGGACGGCAACCCTTGGTCCTGACTCCTGAGCAGATCGCAGTGGACCTCAAAATGATACACTGTTTGCAGATTGCAATTGCTCTGATTGATTGACAAATACAAATTGATTCTATGTTACACCGATACTTTCTTCTTTTCACTTAAAATGTGGTTTGAAAAGTAAATTAGGATTTTAGGGATGATACATCAAAACCTCCCAGATGCAATACTGTGACAAACAAAGTGTATCAGATGTAATTTAGCCCATTAAAAAAAAAAAAGTGATTTATGGACAGGCTCTTGAGTCAATGACTGAGAATACAAGGAAGGTTTGATATGATTGAAAGTTTAAGCCCCCAGCTGAGCACATTGGGAGCAGAACTGCAGAGATCAGGAGGATCGTGTCACTGTACCAGTGAGGTTGGTGACCAAGACCAGCATGTGAGCAAAACTAATGCAGTTCTGCTGATTCTGAGCTGGCACAGATAGGAGAATCAAAGTCCACCCCACGTATCAGCTACTCATGTTCCGGGAGACATGACTAACCCCAAGGGGATCCCCTTGCAAACACCACAGTACACATACTGGTTTCTGTACAAGTATTTGCAAAGTAACAGACCTGCAACGGTTAATCCAACACACCTAGGAGCTCCAACACTGTGCCCATACCTATAAAGGGTCCCTGAACAACATGCGGTCTTTCGGACTTTAGGAGAGACATTGAAAGACTAACATGCTGTGACTTACATGTTGGTGTATTGTTATATAACCTGTGTTGCATTACAAGTGTATGATCCTCCCGATAGAGGATCACCAATGTGTTTTTGTGTGAGCCTTTAAATACAAGCCCCTGTTATTCAAAGATATGTGTTGTGTCATAATGTCTTACGTCTGCCAAGCTCTCTGCTAGTGGCCTAGCATATCATTCACATAGGGGAGTAGGACTTGGGTCCTCGCCCTAGCATATGTACTAACAGTCTGGGGAAATAAAGACGGGTTCCACATGTATAATTATCCATGCAGTAGATGTGTTACCTTAAAGGATATTTCAGTTGTCATGGTGAATCCATGTGTAATGACCGGTTCTTCTTCTGCTGTTCGTCCCTTCCAGCAATCCAACTCCACACAACGACAGCCTGCCAAGAGCACTTGACGATACATCTCTACTGAGGAGTTACCAGCAAGCTGTCCAGCTGTAGTAGCATAAAATAAACCAAACATTATCTTAATATGTAAATATATCAAGTGTATCAATAATGTTACTAGATATGATCATTTTATCACCAAGTCATATTCCAGTTTTTAAATATTAAAATAGAAAAACATCACCTGAGTCAATATTTGTTTTATAAACATATATTGATATGAAAGTATAAAAAATGTCCATAAATAAGTGTAAAATAATTTACAACTAAATTTACAACTACAGCATAAGTACAGGCATACCCCGCATTAACGTACGCAATGGGACCGGAGCATGTATGTAAAGCGAAAATGTACTTAAAGTGAAGCACTACCTTTTCCCACTTATCGATGCATGTACTGTACTGCAATCGTCATATACGTACATAACTGATGTAAATAACGCATTTGTAACTGGCTCTATAGTCTCCCCGCTTGCGCACAGCTTCGATACAGGTAGGGAGCCGGTATTGCTGTTCAGGACGTGCTGACAGGCGCATGCGTGAGCTGCCGTTTGCCTATTGAGCGAGATGTACTTACTCGCGAGTGTACTTAAAGTGAGTGTACTTAAACCGGGGTATGCCTGTAGTGAAGTTTTGTATATTCATCTTTTTTGACAAAGCGCAAAGATGGAAGCTAATCTTTTGTCACATTTATTCTGTGTAAACCGAAGAAAATATAAATGTTATTTAGGTTTCGTGAACATCCTCCAAGGGAGTTTCCAAGTCAAACACAAAGGCCAAAGTAATCCAAAAGAAAGGGACCTCAAAAGTCTAAAAGGAAATTAGTACATTTTTTTTGAAAGCAAAAGCTCCAGGACTACTATATTTATCTTGACCCTTCACAGTTAAAGCCTATGTTGAAAATAAATTAATATGAGGAAGGGACAAGACATCCCTAAAATGTTGTTAATTGAACTGTATACTGTAGTTTGCTCTCCAAAAAATGTATTCGTTGTCTTTTTGACTTTTGAGAAGTTGTTCATTTCCTTGCCTTCCTTTGTCATTCTCACCATTTTTGCAGGATGTTACACATCTTTATCAATCCATTAAATATATTAACATGGTAAAAATTAAACATTAGGACCCTCAGTGCATGTAATAGGACTGTAGGAGCTACCACACACATTAAAAGGCATAATATGGAGTATGGTATGGCTGAGAGGAGCTTATTGAAAGTCAACACATTCTAGGCCTCTATGGTAGAAAAGGGATGAAACAACACCATCAATTCCCTATGTGTCCCATTCCCTCATCCCTGTGTAGCTCAGTGCCCCAGGCTATGCATTTTCTGGCCCTGACATTATAAGTCCAGGTAAGAGCAGGCAGTGTTGGGGTTAAATTCCTTTCACATGGGCCAGCATGTGTCTCCCCACCAGAGAGTTAATTTGTATCGGTTTCCAGGTGCAGTCTGGAAACTGTTGGAGCATGTGCCAGGGGGGGTGGGCTCACTGGAGTAGTGCTCCCCAGTTACCGGAGCTTAGGAGTGGGACCCTTCCTTTGTATAAAAGATGGCATACTTCCAAATTTAGTTCTGTTCTATGAGAGTTCCAGTGCAGCCTGCTCCTTAGGGAGTAGACTGGATTCTACCTTGCCCCATCAAGGGGTAAGGGGGAAAGTACTAGACCAGGGGCATCAAGCTCCTGGGGGCCTTGTCAAGGGGAAAGGTCCTGCGAGCCAGGCTCTGACCATTGATGCAAGATGCAAGCTGCGAGGGATAAGTCCTGTGAACATCAGTGGGATTGTTCCTCTCTTGCATGGGAGTAATATTGAGAAGGAACTGTATGAGCTGGTCCAGCAATAAACCCTGTTGTACTATTCCTGGTCTGTGGCTGAGTTACTGGAAATGTTCCTGTGGGGATAAACCCCTGCCCGTGGCAGAGACCTGCACGATTGAGGTGCTTCACCATCTTGAAAGCCCATCCTGTTGCCTACTCCCTATACCAACATGAGACTCAGACCTCCTGGAAGCTTACAAGTGAGCCCTACAGCACTATAACATTACCAAGTACCAACAGATCTCCCTTAGGCGGGGAAAGGGGTGTTACACTTGTATCTCCCAATGTCCACCTTGTACTGTATGTGCTATCCTCTCTCACGCCAACGTTTTTTTTCTTCCACTGTTCGCTGCAAACCTGTCAGCTGTCAATACAATCTGACCATTGTGTTCCCTAAGTGAACTGTCACATCTGGACAGCAGCTGCCTCCTCTCCCCCTTCATGCTGAAACAACAAGGAATCCCTAAGTGTAGCCTGTGACAGAGAAGGGTGGCCAAGAGAAGGAAGATGGCGCTACAGTCCATTCTCCTGATAGTGACTGATAACGATGAGAATAGCTGATTTAAAGAGAGGCCAAAAAGAAAACAGCAAAGGTAAAAGTTAAACCATATCTCTCCAGGGGTCAAGAAACTGAGCAACACTGCAGACATATCCCATACTGTAGTGCCGACGAGTATTCTTAAACAAACCTGGGGCAATTCCAACAAGACCCAGGTACATGCTGGGTACATGCTGCAACATTTCAGTGACATTTCTGCAGAGACTAATGGCCCATCGGATTAACACAGCAGGGGTCCCTGGCAGTCCCATTCAGTTTGAATGGGACTGCCAGAGACCCCCGCTGTTAATCCGATGGGCCATTAGTCTGTCTGCAGAAATGTCACTGAAATGTTGCAGCATGTACCCAGCATGTACCTGGGTCTTGTTGGTGATTGCCCCAGATTTGTTTTAGAATACTCGTCGGCACTACAGTATGTACATTAATGGCGCTATATACATAAAGACATACAGTACAATACAATACCTCCTCACTAGGCCACAGCCTCTTGATATGCTGCTAAAACTCATCTCCAAATGTGCCATTCAGATTGAAAGACGTTGTCATTTTTAGGGTGCAGGTACAGGAAATACCTTCCATTCAGTTTACCTTCTATAATGTATATGATTTTGTGTACAGGTTATAGGAATTGTAAAAGCAGCAGTCTGCGCTGATTCATTTGCCCTATAATCACTGTCACTCGCTATTCTGACTACCCTGAGAAACTGAAAATATGGAAGGCTCTTTTTTAAAGAGGGTGGGTGAAAACTGGAGGCCGTCAAAATTGTATTTCTGTCTGCCCGTGCCTCTCACAGCCTCAACATGCACCTAATGAGTAAGACTGTACAATACTATGTGAAACCTCCCCCCCAACATTTTTAAATATATTATTTAGATTAAGTAAGTCATGCTGGGATTGTAAACAAAAATAAATAAAAAGTTACAGCCTGGAATGGTCGTAACCATGTATTTTGTAGTTTCATTTTTTGTTAGTATCCTTACATACTGTATACAAATGTTATTTTGGTCTTTCTTTCCTCCAATTTCCTCTTCTAGGTCATTGCTGCCACCTTGCTGGAGGGTGAATGATTGTACACTTAATAGCAACTGTGCCCTTATTTTGAAAATCAGCATATTAACTTTATACAGCCCCTAAACATGAATAATTTGAATCAAAAATATAAAAACGAAAGACAGAATAAATGCTGATTTTGAAACTGAAGTACTGTCATAACATTAAGAGATATTAAAGTTGAAATATGTATGCCCTGATAAGTTAGTACAGCTGTTTTAAAATTACATATCCCTACTTGTCCCCCCTAACCATTAATTGCATTGTACAGTACGTGGCTGAAATTTGCAACTCAGGAACAAACAATATTTACTCTTATTTAAGAAAGACATGTAACTTATCTGCAATAATGCTAGGCATCTTCATGCTGTACTATACCATCAGTCCTCTAGCCAATCTAACTGTATATCGAGGTGTAGCAAATGACAGACTACAGAGCCTTGCTTGGAGGATATATACTTTAATCATGGCCTTGAACTTAATCATAAAACAAACCCAGTTAGGAGATGGGGAACATACCGTCCAGTAAGTGATATAGTTGTTATACTAAAAGCTGTTGTTAACCCCCACTGAGCAGGTCCAGGGGATCCGTGAAAAAAACAAAAACCAACAACACATTTTTAGAACTGCCTAAACAGAAACGGAAATTTAAAAAAAAAATGAAAACCCTGACGATATTTTAGTTCTGCAAACAAGTATTAGCAACCACCAAGGCCTCATTTCTGGCCTCCGGCCTCTATTTATAATCACTTATTGTATCCTATCCTGAGTTCATATTTTTTTTAACGCATTTTAATGAAAATATATTATTTAGTAGTGTGGGGTGCATAGGTAAATACTTGAGGATCTAGTGCGCTGTAGTTTTAAAAAAAGTTAAGACTAACTGCTCTACAGCATGACAAGGTATATTTGGCATCTTATTAAAGTTGGGAATATATAACTGTTTTTAACACCTTTCTCCAATGAATGTGAAAATGATGCAATCTCCAATAATAACAATGAATTTACAGCATTCCAAACCGCTTCCTCTCATCTTAGTCCTAAAGAAGCCGCAATACAGTGTAACCACATTTTAGTAATAGAGATTGGCAAAACTGTCAAAATCTGTTTAGCAGAATTTCCCAGATTTTCCATTCAAAACCGTTCCGTGGTGAAAATCCTTTCCGTGGTGTAAAATCTGTCTGTGGATTTTTCCAGTTTCAATCCGTGTGGATTAATCAAAACCCGCCATTGGACACACTGTGCTGGTGGATTTTACCAGTCCAATTTGTGGATTCCGCAATCCGCTGGGGAATTTTAAGAATCCAATCGGCGGATTGGATTCTTAAAATCGGATTGGATTGTTGGTGATAAAAAAAACAAAATACAAAAAAGACGAATCGCCCTTTTTGAGTTTGATTTACGGAAATCTGCAGACTAAAGGAACCAGCCAATCCGCAGGGGATACGAATCAACCCCTAAAAATTGCCCATCTTTATTTAATAACAAACACTGAATAAGAGTAAACACTGGGATGCACATTGACATGAATTGAATATTGGTTAGTTATGTCATGAACATTTACTGTATATCTGTCTCTCTGAGAAGAGGATTTTGAATCACTGGTCTTAAACCTAGAAAACAGCTTTTGATTCACACTATCCTTATCTGCAATTTTTTTTCATGTCTCATTATCTATAATAAAAAAAAAAGAATAGTGTGATGTTAGGGCAGCAGTTTATAGCAATACTTAGGTTAATATTATATGTGCATTTTCAGATAAACTATTCCCATCAGACATGATCTGTTGCTTTCATTGTCCAAAACACACTAGAAAAGGATCCATGAAATTCTGCCACATGTTGCTGCACCAACAGTGCTTCTTTACCTATTGATAAGAAAAACCTCTATTTATTTAGCTTTAAATACAATACAATAGATATAGCAGACTGCAGGAGACAAGTGCAGAGGTATGAAGAGGGAGACCTTGGCTTTTATTTAGCCTATATCTTCAAACAATACAGCTTTAAGGCAGCATACAAATAAACAAACAGCATAAGGTTTAACGCACTCTCCCAATCCCCATCTGAAGGGCTGGGAGGCTAGGCCTCTTACCCCTCTGACTAAAAGTCAAAAGAGGTGCCTGTTATCAGGGGCTCTTTACCTCAGTCCGGGTCTGGGTTGGTGTCCATGGGGGGCACCCGCTGCCGGGTTCCAGTGACCGCTGTGTCCTGGAATAGAGGGGCTGGTTCCCTAGGATCGCTCACTGTAAGCATACACCTCCCATGTGCTAGAGCGATCCCCTGCAGTTTAAGCAGGAGGCTTTTCTACCTGTGTCTGATGAGCCAGGTGGAGACTGGCTAATTGTCTGTAGCTGCAATTAACCAGCTCCCTGGTGGACTTATCAGACTTATACAGGTTTTCTATTGAAGCCCTTTTAGACAGGGGTTAAGCCTGTCACGCAGGTGCTATTGCATTTGCTGTCGCGAGCAAGCGGGTGCAATAATCTGTTAGCCCCGCCCCTTTTTCACATGGCTAATTGCTTTACATTGGTGTCTTCTCCCACTGGAGCGTTATGTGTGTCCCTTTACAAAGCGCTTGCCGGAGCAAAAAGGGCTGCTACACCTGTAAATTGATTTTATTCTGGCTCCATTCAGAAGAATGTATAGTGACTCTTTGTGCTGGTATGTTCTCCTCCTTTGGTTGGTGAAAAAATGTATTTTATACATAGTCAAAGACATTCCAACTTTTCGGAGCACACTCATGGCCCCTTCATCAGGGATCGTTTTTGACTGAAAAAAAAGTTGTTCTGTATGTCCTGGTAAAAGTCTTCATGCGCAAAACTGCTGGTTACCAATTGCACAAAGTGTTGCACTTTGTATTTTTTTCAGTTTTCCCTATTGTATTTTGGAGTGAAAAGAGTAAACCTCCAAAATAGTGGACAAGTGGTTAATATTAATTCATTTAACGTTTCGGTCCCACACAGCAGAGCTTTCTCCTTCAGATATATACATTTTAACCACTTGACCACTATTTTACAGCGCTACTCTTTTCACTTCATTTCTATGGGATTTCACCATTGAGTTTCAGCACTGGCAAGTATCTTTCATTTTTGAGTGCACATATACTTCTATATATTTTGGACAACTATATTTTGTCCCACCCTCTATGAAATGCCCAACTGAGATCAAATTCTGCGCATCTGCTGATTTGCAATATTTGTGCACAATTTTCCACTGTTCAACAAGAGTTTGCTCAGCAAGAGCTCAACCCCGTTCTCTTAACTTTATTGGCTCTCTGAGAAGATCAGGATGGAATAGCGTTAGGGGACAAACTTGAATGGCAAACATTTAATTCATTCAGGAGTCCCAAACCGCAGGCATTTTTAATACTGTAATTTCCAAAAGGATTTAAACAGCCATATCTTAGATTTGTTTAAGGAAGACAATTATGCTGTTATATTCATTACAAAGGGCTGTTTTTTGGGCTGGGTACTTGGGATTGAACCTTTAAGTTCCTATATTTGAGTGAATGGCCAATTAAAAGGCTTATTTATTAATATCTTGATATTGGATTTTATCATTTACTAAAGTGTGGAAAATATTCAGACCTGGAGTAACTTTAACTGCATCTCCGTTTCTGTTGAAAAGTGTCCAGGTATACACAGCAAAGATCCAAGTCAAATGGCTGTGTTATTAAATAAGTAGCATTGAGCGGTGAGTACAGAATATCATAACCTGCACGTACTGATGTGTGTTACAAAGTGAATTATGAGTAAAAGGAATAGAATAGAAGGGGCTACAGGGAAAACTAATAACGTAGAGTGCCGAAAGTATTAAAAAAGACAAAAGTGAAGAATAGAAGCAGAGAAATGGATAAATGAGACTTACTGTAAGAACATGCAATCGCTCACACTTTGCTGACAGGTTTATGAGCACCTGTTAATGTAGAGAATAAAGCAAGAAATACTTAAAAGGCAATACTGCCTCATCTCGAAGGCAAAAACTCTGTCTTAAATTGGCTCACAACATTTTAAAGTGGCAGTTAAACACTGTATTTTGTATAATGTATTTATATGATAGTTAAACATAAACGTTTCCTAAAATACACCATTTAGCTTGGTAATGATTGTATCGGCAGCACAACATGTGCCCATCCCCCTAGCCATATAAACGTTCTAATTTTACACACCCTGAGTTCTGTGGATTGGTAAATCATTACAGGTGAAAGCCCAAACCAGGCATTTTCGCCATTCAGACAATACATATACCAGATAGTCACTTCAAAAATTTACGGAAAATATTGTTTATATTAAAATTTATTCAACCATGGATTTTTTTTATTTTATTAGAAATTGCTTAGTGGTCAGCACATTTCCCATGGTACGTACAGAAAGCAAATATAAAGGAGGCAGAGCATCTGCTTTCCTTGTTACTGTGATAGAAGAGTTTAAAAATACACATGTGAGGGCGTTGATATTTGACATGCTAACGTCTGTACAGTATTTGTCTTGAAAGGTGTTGCTATTTCAGTCCTGGCATTAAAAATTTCCTGCTCCATCATCTGCCTCCGTACACACAACAATGATAAATTGTAACCGGTACTAAACAAACACTGCAATTAAAATTGTTTTATGCGATTGGTTCATAAATGAGCAACCAGTATAGTATTTTGTAGGTTCCCTTTGTGCTAAGTGTTTGCTTATTCTCCCAAATCTGCCATGATAAGAAAAAGGCAAAAGTGATAGCACACTTTATAAGTCAGGAACACATATTTTGTTGTTTTAGAAGGAAATAAAATGATAATTATTTTTCAACCAGTCAATGTTATTAATGGTTTTGCCCCAAATTAGGAAACCTTTACTAGAAGGTTACGAACCTTGGTTCCATATACGGGAAACGAAAACTATTTTTGCCAGGATTGAGGCTTTCAGGAGTTAATCAATAAAAAGCCGCTTGCTGACTTTCTAACATTAGCTCTATGGAAATATTTCCATCAAGCAGTGTCATTTAAACATAATTTCAAAGGGTTTTGCAAATCCAAACATGGTATTTTAGCAATTTGGTATAAATCTTGACCATTCTGATGCAGCCACGAGTATCCAAACACTTGTTTGGGAAAATCTGGGGCAATACCTCAGTAATGCTGCAACATTTCTGTGACATTTCTTCAGCCAGACTAATGGCCCATCGGATTAACACAGTGAGGGTCCCTGGCAGTCCCATTCAAACTGAATTAGACTGCCAGGAACCCCCGCTGTGTTAATCCGATGGGCCATTAGTCTGTTTGCAGAAATGTCACAGAAATGTTGCAGCATTACTGGGAGATTGCCCCAGATTTTCCCAGGCAAGTGTTCGGATACTCGTTGCTGCATCTGTACACGCCCCTCATAGCAGCGTCGGAGGCTGAAGTGGAACCGGCGCCGAGAGTAGAGATTCATCTGTCCCCATCCCTCCCCGATCCACGCGATTGAACGAGGACAGCACAGCACAGCACGGGGGGTGCTCACCTTTCACCTCTCACGGCTCCGGTAACGCGGGAAGCGGGGGTTTGAGTGCGCCGCTTCCAACGCAGCACTGCTGAGGGGGGGGGGGCGCATCTCCCTGGGGGTGGGGGTGGAGGTGGGGGGGAGGAGAGACTCAGACAGAGCCGCCGCGGGTCCGCAGCTCTGCCTGCGTTTTTGGGGGGAGGGGAGGAGAGACTCAGACAGAGCCGCCGCGGGTCCGCAGCTCTGCCTGGGGTGGGGGGAGTCAGGAGAGAGGGGGCAGGACACAGAGAGACACAGATACACTGAAACACATACACACACTGACTGACACACACACACACACTGACTGACACACATACACACACTGACTGACTGACACATACACACACACACTGACTGACACACACACACACTGACTGACACACACACACACACACACACACACACACACTGACTGACACACACAGACTGACACACACACACACACACACTGACTGACACACACACACACACACACACACACTGACTGACACACACACACACACACTGACTGACACACACACACACTGACTGACACACACACACACACTGACTGACACACACACACACACACACTGACTGACACATACACACACTGACTGACACACATACACACGCACACTGACTGACACACATACACACGCACACTGACTAACACACATACACACGCACACTGACTGACACACATACACTCACTGACTGACACACATACGCACGCACACTGACTGACACACATACACTCACTGACCGACACAGAGAGACATTCACACAACACAGAGAGAGAGACATACACTGACACACACAAACACACATTGACTGACACACACATTGACTGACACACACACACACACACACACATTGACTGTCACACACGCACACACTGACTGACACACACGCACACACTGACTGACACACATGCACACACTGACTGACACACATGCAGACACTGACTGACACACATGCACACACTGACAAACATGCACACACTGACTGACACACATGCACACACTGACTGACACACATGCACACACTGACTGACACATATGCACACACTGACACACATGCACACACTGACCGACACACATACACACACTGACCGACACACATACACACACTGACCGGCACAGATACATACACTGACTGACACACATACATACTCACTGACTGACACATACACTGACTGACACATGTGTGCCGAGCACGCGCGTTATAAGTCAATTTCTGTGACAAAAGTCAAAGAAGTTTCACTTACTATGCGCGTGCACAGCACACACAGCTTTTTTTTTTTAATGCTACAGTAGAGGCAACGTTTATTCTAACATTTGCCGTAAACTAGCCGGGTTACATTCTGGGTATGTGCTGGGTATGTGCTGGGTATGTTCTGGGCTAGTTTGAGGCACGTTTAAGGCATTTCTGCATTGACTAACGACCCATAGGATTAACACAGCAGGGATCCCTGGCAGTCCCATTCAGTTTGAATGGGACTGCCAGGGACCCCCGCTGTTAATCTGATAGGCCATTAATCAATGCAGAAATGCTGGGGCTAGTTAAGGAAAGTTTAAGGCATGTATTCAGAATGTACCTGGGTGTTTCCTGGGTTTTTTGGGGAATTGCCACTGGTTTTTGTTCGAATAAGAGTTGCCTCTACTGTATGTTGTTTTTAACATAGGCTGTAAACATTTCCTTGAAAAAAACTCAAACACAATGCAGCTACTAAATAAGTAATCAGCACTTGATGTTCTGCCAAGAGTTTCCATTAAAAGCTCAGGAAATGGTCCTTGTAATTAAAAATACAGTATGTTCAGTGCACATGCTTCTCTGTATGATTTTGTAATGCTTTAGCCTGCTGTGTAGAATGCCACAAAAGGTACTGGCATTTGTAGCTGGACACTCAAACAGTAATGACCAAATCATTTTGACAATTTTCCACAATTGATTTGGAAGTTTAAATAGGAGCATTTGTAAGGGTTTACTCTCATGACTAATTACACCCTCTAAGGCATATATACAACTCACAACAACAATCCGATTTCATATTATAACAAGTCTATTGGTTCTCATATGTATATGTAGCAGATTGAAATCTATACCTGGCAATTTTAAAATGCATGCTTCCCATCTATTAATTACATCTAATTACAGACCAGCTGTCTTATTTGCCAGTTGCATATAAAGCTTGTACCACAAGTAAGATGTGAATGGTATGTTCTCAGATTTTGCATTCTGGATAGAGTAAAGAAATGCATTTGAGTGTCAAATTCTAACTTGTTACTACAAAAAAAGAAGTATGCTGTGATTAGGTATCTGGATGGTAATTATGCTACACCAGGGGTGGGCAGCTCCAGTCCTCAAGGGCCACAAACAGGACAGGTTTTCAGGATATCCCTGCTTCAGCACAAGTGGTGCAGTCTTCAACTGAGCCACTGATTGAGCCACCTGTGCTGAAGCAGTGCTATCCTTAAAACTCAATGGGGCCGATTCACTAAGCTCCGTTAAAGGGCTTTAAGAGCGCAAAGTACCCTTTAAGCCCGATAAGGCTGCAGTGCGATTCACTAAGCAGCGATAACTGCGCTTTATCGGTCTTAAAAGGTATTTTTTATGCCCTCGGCACAAAATGCGCACGATCAGCCTATTGCGCTGATTTTTGCCAGTACTACCGATTCACTAAGCAGCGCTAAGTGAATCGGCCTTAAAAAACACGCCAAACAAACATGCCAGCAAAAGGCAGGCGCAAAAGAAGCTGGACTTAGAAAAAAAAAAGCTGTGTGTGCTGTGCACGCGCATAGTAAGTGAAACTTCTTTGACTTTTGTCACAGAAATTGACTTATAACGCGCGTGCTCGGCACACATGTGTCAGTCAGTGTATGTGTCAGTCAGTGAGTATGTATGTGTGTCAGTCAGTGTATGTATCTGTGCCGGTCAGTGTGTGTATGTGTGTCGGTCAGTGTGTGTATGTGTGTCGGTCAGTGTGTGCATGTGTGTCAGTGTGTGCATATGTGTCAGTCAGTGTGTCCATGTGTGTCAGTCAGTGTGTGCATGTGTGTCAGTCAGTGTGTGCATGTGTGTCAGTCAGTGTGTGCATGTGTGTCAGTCAGTGTGTGCATGTGTGTCAGTCAGTGTGTGCATGTGTGTCAGTCAGTGTGTGCGTGTGTGTCAGTCAATGTGTGTGTGTGTGTGTGTGTGTGTCAGTCAATGTGTGTGTCAGTCAATGTGTGTGTGTGTCAGTCAATGTGTGTTTGTGTGTGTCAGTGTATGTCTCTTTCTCTCTGTGTTGTGTGAATGTCTCTCTGTGTCGGTCAGTGAGTGTGCGTATGTGTGTCAGTCAGTGAGTGTATGTGTGTCAGTCAGTGTGCGTGTGTATGTGTGTCAGTCAGTGTGCGTGTGTATGTGTGTCAGTCAGTGTGTGTTTGTGTGTCAGTCAGTGTGTGTGTGTCAGTCAGTGTGTGTGTGTGTGTGTCAGTCAGTGTGTGTGTGTGTGTGTGTGTGTGTCAGTCAGTGTGTGTGTGTGTCAGTCAGTGTGTGTGTGTGTGTGTGTGTGTGTGTGTGTGTGTGTGTGTGTCAGTCAGTGTGTGTGTGGGTCAGTCAGTGTGTGTGTGTGTCAGTCAGTGTGTGTGTGTGTGTGTGTGTGTCAGTCAGTGTGTGTGTGTGTCAGTCAGTGTGTGTGTGTCAGTCAGTGTGTGTGTGTGTATGTGTCAGTCAGTCCGTGTGTGTATGTGTGTCAGTCAGTGTGTGTGTGTGTCAGTCAGTGTGTGTGTGTGTGTGTGTCAGTCAGTGTGCGTATGTGTGTCAGTCAGTGTGTGTATGTGTGTCAGTCAGTGTGTGTATGTGTGTCAGTCAGTGTGTGTGTGTGTGTGTGTCAGTCAGTGTGTGTATGTGTGTCAGTGTATCTGTGTCTCTCTGTGTCCTGCCCCCTCTCTCCTGACTCCCCCCACCCCAGGCAGAGCTGCGGACCCGCGACGGCTGTGTCTGAGTCTCTCCCCCCCCCCCAAAAAAAAACGCAGGCAGAGCTGTGGACCCGCGGCGGCTCTGTCTGAGTCTCTCCTCCCCCCCACCCCCAGGGAGATGCGACCGCACCGGGCCCGGCGTATGTGAGGGGCAGATACTGTGATTGAGAGCCCCCCCCTCGGCAGTGCTGCGTTGGAAGCGGCGCACTCAAACCCCCGCTTCCCGCGTTACCGGAGCCGTCAGAGGTGAGAGGCGAGCACCCCCCGTGCAGTGCTGTGCTCGTTCAATCGCGTGGATCGGGGAGGGATGGGGATAGATGAATCTCTACTCTCGGCGCCGGTTCCACTTCAGCCTCCGACGCTGCTATGAGGGGCGTGCGACTCTGCGCATGCGCTGCCTCGCATCAACGGATGCAGATAGCTTCCTGGCCTGAGGGACCCGGCGGTCAAATCTGCGCATGCGCCTCAACCTCCCATGTCTGTGTGGACGTGTGGGGGGGAATGGCGGCTCTCCTCCTCCGGCCCCGGCGTCGCTCAGTCAGCGGGACACAGGGAAGGGGAAGCGGAGTTAGGAAGGAGAGAGGCTGAGTAGCGGCTCCTCCTCTCACAGCCGGAGGACTTGCGGGGCTTCCGCCATCTAACTACACCCACACCGGAAGCTCTGCGCCAGCCATCTTTGTACACCCATGGCAGCGGACGTGTGGGGTTAACGGCGGCCGTTAGGAGCGGCGCCCATGTCACTGCGGCTGCGTGGGGGGAACGGTGGCCGTAAGGAGCGGCGCCGCATGTCACAGCAGGTATGTGGGGGGGAGGGATGGGGGAGCCGTGACGTCACTTCCGTTTCACATTTGTCCCCCATCTCTCCCGTTTTACCCCATCAGAATAGGTGCCACTAAAGAAGTTTCACTTCAAAAATTTAATTGTTTACCTTTTTGCAGGCATACCATCCATACAACAGGCCCGTGGGGGTGTCCGGGGGTGTCCGCTGGGGCATCCGGGGGCGTCCGGGGGTCCCTGCGGGTCTGCGGTACCAAAGTGTGCCCCCAAAAATTAAACAATACTGTAAAAAAATACCCCCGTCCCCTAACACATACACTACATTAATGTGCAAAATTACTATTATCCACATATGGATAATAATGCATTTGCCCATTAAATATACATTAATACAATAAATACATTAAATACATTTTGTACTCACCCTTGTCCGGCACCCACGATGAAGGCCACCCGCATCTTTCTCCCCGTCCATACACTGGGGTGCTGAAAAATATACAAAATAAGAAAAAGTGCCAAACTAATGTCCCCTAACCCCTTAATGACCTTAGCGGTTATTAACCGCTACAGTCATTAAGGGGTTAAGCCACCCTGACCCGATACCCACCTTTCACCCATTTATTTGTACAGTGGCTTCATCGTGTGTGTGTATATATATATATATATATATATATATATATATATATATATACTGTATATGCATGATTAACCAATATACAAATAAATACTGTACATGGCCAAATATAAATCTCTCCCAATATCAAACAGCACCAAGCTCAATCAATATCTAATAAATCCAAATACACTCAATTTGACAATGTGTACATGATACAATTAATCTTTGCATCATACAGTAGAGACAACTCTTATTCTAACAAAAACCAGTGGAAATTCCCCAAAAAACCCAGGAAACACCCAGGTACATTCTGAATACATGCCTTAAACTTTCCTTAAACTAGCCCCAGCATTTCTGCATTGATTAATGGCCTATCAGATTAACAGCGGGGGTCCCTGGCAGTCCCATTCAAACTGAATGGGACTGCCAGGGATCCCTGCTGTGTTAATCCTATGGGTCGTTAGTCAATGCAGAAATGCCTTAAACATGCCTCAAACTAGCCCAGAACATACCCAGCACATACCCAGCACATACCCAGAATGTAACCCGGCTAGTTTACGGCAAATGTTAGAATAAACGATGCCTCTACTGTATATACAATGTCAAACAATGCTCCAAATCAAATACACTAATCCAAACAAGATACAAATACAATCATCAAAGAAAAACAAAGCACCAACACAATTAATTTAACATCAATTAATCCAATCAGCAATCAATTACAATACAAATCAATTACACACTTCAAATCCAACAAACAAACCATTGTGAAAAATAATCTATGTCAAAGTAAGCATCAAAATAAATCTATCTTCCAAAAATAAGCCAATAAAATAATCTATAGCAACCAGCCTTTAACTAAACATTTGCAAAAATGACATGTACATTATAAACACATTTTAACACAAAGCAGCAAATTGCAATTCCAAAAAACATCCAAACAAGGCAAGCCAACATGTTTTTATTATAGCTGTATGTATGTCCATCTATAGTTTACAGACATAAATACAGGTGCAATAAAAGAGCATTAAAAACAATTGAATCACATTAAAAATGAACATACAATACAACCACTGATTTGTCCTGTACGTATGTATACCCATAGTGACATACATACATTCAGGCCAAATAAATGGACATAAAAAAAAAATGGACGTCAGGAAAAAAAATCCAAAAAAACCTGTAAAATAAAAATAAAATACATTTTCTTTTTTTACTTACCATTAGATGAACCAGTCACAGCAATCAAGGGGAACCGGAAGCACTGGAGCAGCTAATCCAACAACAGGAACCAGGTAACCATAAAATAAAAAACCCATTACCATCCACAAGTGTCTCTATCTTCTTTTTTCTATTTGTAATCCATAGTGGGGGTCTTCTCCGTCTTCTTCTGTCTTCTTCCGGGGTCTTCTTATCTTCATCCGCCACGCCCTGGTCTTCTTTCTTCATAGGAGGTCTTTCCTCCTCGGCGTCTAGCCTCAAAATGAGACGACATAGACTTTTAAAGGCCTATGACGTCATATTTTCGTCATATGGTTCTCACGGTCCTGATTGGGCCGTGAAAACCATGTGTTTTGGCCGACAAAAAAAAAATGAAGACGTCATTTAAAGGCAATGAAAGCACAGCCAATCAGAATTGGCTGTGCTTCAATTGCCTTTAAGATGACGTAATGAAAAGAAAGATGGCCAGCCTCACATGGTACGGTAGCCAATCAGAGCGTGGGGAATACATCCCAACTCTGATTGGCTCAAGTACCATGTGACAGGCTTTCAATAACGTCACATCCGTTCTCCCCAAAGCCTCTGTCACATGGTCTACTTGAGCCAATCAGCGTTGGGATGGAGTTCCCACGCTCTGATTGGCTACCGTACCATGTGAGGCCAGCCATCTTTCTTTTCATGACGTCATCTTAAAGGCAATTGAAGCACAGCCAATTCTGTGGTTGTATTGTATGTTCATTTTTAATGTGATTCAATTGTTTTTAATGCTCTTTTATTGCTCCTGTATTTATGTCTGTAAACTATAGATGGACATACATACAGGTATAATAAAAACGTGTTGGCTTGCCTTGTTTGGATGTTTTTTTGAATTGTAATTTGCTGCTTTGTGTAAAAATGTGTTGCTAATGTACATAAAATTTTTGCAAATGTTTAGTTAAAGGCTGGTTGCTATAGATAATTTTATTGTCTTATTTTTGGAAGATAGATTTTGTTTGATGGTTACTTTGACAGATTATTTTTCACAATGGTTTGTTTGTTGGATTTGAAGTGTGTAATTGATTTGTATTGTAATTGATTGGTGATTGGATTAATTGATGTTAAATTAATTGTGTTGATGCTTTATTTTTCTTTAATGATTGTATTTGTATCTGTTTGGATTAGTGTATTTGATTTGGAGCATTGTTTGACATAGTATATATGATGCAAAGATTAATTGTATCATGTACACATTGTCAAATTGAGTGTTTGTATTTGGATTTATTAGATATTGATTGAGCTTGCTGCTGTTTGATATTTGTATTTGGCCATGTACAGTATTTATTTGTATATTGGTTAATCATGCATATACAGTGTATATATATATATATACATGATGAAGCCACTGTACACATAAATGGGTGAAGGGTGGGTATCGGGTCAGGGTGTCTTAACCCCTTAATGACTGTAGCGGTTAATAACCACTAAGGTCATTAAGGGGGTAGGGGACATTAGTTTTGCACTTTTTCTTATTTTGTATATTTTTCAGCACCCCAGTGTATGGACAGGGAGGAAGATGCGGGTGGCCTTCATCGTGGGTGCGGACAAGGGTGAGTACAAAATTTATTTATTGTGATTAACGTATATTTAATGGGCAAATGCATTATTATCCATATGTGGATAATAGTAATTTTGCCCATTAATGTATAGTATGTGTTAGGGGGCGGGGGGGGTGGTTGTGTGTGGTATATTGCTATGTTTATTGGGGGCAATTGTCCCCAATAAACATGCTATTATGCCTTAACCCCTTCATTGCCTTAGCGGATAGCCGCTAAGGTAATGAAGCTCCTTTAATGTATTTTTATTAATATTGTGCGTTAGCAGGGGACCCCCTGCTCCCGCACACTATTATTACAATGTACATTAATGCAGCTTCATTACCATAGCAAATAGCTGCTATGGTAATGAATTATTATTTATTGTTATGTGTTTTTTAATAATAGTGTAGATGTGCAGGGGGTCTCCGGAGCTGAACCGCATTGGTTTCAGGTCCGAGGACCCCCTACTTCAGGAGTTACAGGCCCCTTTATGGGGTGCCGGTATCCCCTGCACTTTATAACTCCCGCGTCACGTGACCGGGACATTTAAATTCTGCAGGGGATACCGGCACCCCATAACGGGGCCTATATCTCCAGAAGTAGGGGGTCCTCGGACCTGAAACCAATGCAGTTCAGCTCAGGAGACCCCCTGCTCATGTATACTACTATTAAAAATCAGCTTTGTACAGTACGATCGCCTGTAAGAGCCATGCATTGAGACGCAGCGTCTCCATACAGTTCTTAGAGGCTGCTTTGTTTAGAATAGTTATCATGCTAAATAACTTTTAGCACGATAACAGGGGGGGGGGGAAAGGTGATCGCGCACTATGGCCCTTTTGGCCAAGGCTGGCCGTAAACGCGCAAACAGCCTTAGTCAATAGCGCCTATGGCTTCAGCCTTTTGCAGCCGAGCGATAGAACCCATTTTAGCGCTAGTTAACGTAGCTTAGTGAATCGGCCCCAATGTGTTGGTGGACCTTGAGCTGCTTGACAGGCAAATCATAAATATTAAGCTCTAACAGAGGTGTTTATTTAAACGCATGTCCAATATTATTCCAAATATTTTACTTTTCATTTCTATTTAAAGTACTTTATAATACACAATTAGGATAGTGCTCACAATAAGACAGGAGAAGAGTCCTTTTTAGTAATAACCCAATGACTTATATACCTCCCAAAACAGTCCTTGACACACCCCGTGAGGAGAGATACACCTGAAATACCTGGGAAATATGCTCTATCTCTATATATTTTAGGGTCTGGATTAGAGTAACGTTACTTTTATGTATGATATCGCAATGTTAAAGCCCAGCGATAACCTTAATGGCCTTTAGTGGATATGCGCTGTTAGGTGGAACGACTATATTGCCTCTCATTATGACTAACAGCCTTTATACTGTAGTTAACACAATACTCTTTCCCGGAGAAAACATGACTTAACATTACGTTATTTGTCTTAGAAGGTATAATCCCCTTTATATGGCAAGCAAAACATGCACACTGCCCCCTAGCAGGTGCTTCTCCAAGGGACATGTGACTATGATGAGCCAGTAGAAAAGCTGGTGAAGAAGGAGGGACTAAGAGGGAGAGGAGTTGTTAAAAGGGGGGCGGCATGACAGATGGAGGCAGATCTGTGCGGGCCTGAAGGATTGAGGCTTGCAAGAGAATGACCTGTGGCGCGGGACCTGCACACGTCCCGCTTGAGTGAGAGGGCAGTTGCTAAGAGGACAGAGAGCAGCTTAAAGAGCCGGATAGCCTAGCAACTGAGATTGGGAGCCGTCCCGAGGAGAGGCAGCCGACGGAGGCGACCCCCCGACAGTCATAGGAAACAGCGGTACCAAAGTAAACCTTTGCGAAGTACAGGCCTGCTACACCCAGTGTCAAACACGAGCTCCAATGGGTTACCGGTACAAATATAGGACTGAATACCCAGGATTTGGAAGCCTCTTAGGTTGACACTAACAAACCCGCACAGTGTTTATGTGAACTGTAATGAGAATATATTGTGAGCTATATGTGGCAATCCTGTTTCTAAAGATCACAAGGTTCCTGCCTCGCATTTGTTATATAACTGATTTTATATATAACAAAGTGTTGTTGCACTTGTGTCCAGTTGCTGACTCCACGCACGTATGGTACTTATTACAGGCGTAAGGACTCAGGCTCCCACCTCAGCACCAGGTGCGTAGTCTGAGGTACAGGAATATAGAGGGGTTACAAAAGTATGCAGTAAGGCAGCTATGCGCAAACTTTTAGAGCTACGGTCCCCTTTCTGGGAGCCACAGCGTTCGCGCCTCCCCTCTCCCGATGGCTCGGCGTCAAATGATGTCGCGGGTCATCATTTGATGCTGCGTTGCAATGGCGACGCGTCGCCGAAGACCCAGCTGGCAACGGATAAGTGATTTACAGAGGCCTCACGCCTCCCCGGCATTTAATTAAAATGCCATAGGGAAGAGCGCGGAGCCTCTGTAACTGCCCTCGCCCCCCTACAAATTCTCCCGTCCCCCCTGGGAGGCACGCCCTCCCGTTTACGCACCGCTGCAGTAAGGCATAACATGACATTAACATACGTTAATGTCATGTTAAGTCGCTTCATTGAGTTTTGTGGATCTGGCCCTTAGCATCAACTTAAAGGCACAGTCTCATCTAGGGCCAAAATAAACTAATGGCATGTGATACAGTATGAACATACGTGCTTAAAACCATTACAAAAGACAGAAAAGATGAGTAGAACTATTTTAAAAAATCTTTTTAAGGATTCTTTGACTGAACGGTAACCAAAGATATAGGATCCTTTTGTGGTCTTTATTTCCTATATTCCTTCTTGCTAACAGACTTTGGGGCCTATTCTAGTAGCCTTCATAACCCACTTATCGAGGCTTTTTAGCTGTTATCGGCCAAAAATAGCTACAGCGATTTAGAAAGCCTCGATAAGTGGGCGGCGAAAGCATTAATCGCCATTTTGGGCTCTCGTCCAAAACACATCGCCATGTGTGCCGCGATAAGCCTCTTATCGTCAGTTTTGACATGTGTGCAATTATAGTAGCCTCGATTAGCTTATCGAGGCTAATTGTTACTCTAGAATGGCGAGTTTCTCCCAAATTCCTCTCACCAAAAAAAGTTTACGTGAAGCTGCCAAGAAGCTGGTGAAAAGGCGGTGAGAAGGGACTTAGAAAAAAAAAAGAATTGTTCCTGCATCAGATTGATGCCGGGGGTCTCCGGAGCTGATACACATTAATATCCGCCCCAGAGGCCCCCGGCATGAATAAGATGCAGGAAAAATGCTTTTACAGGCAACTTCATTACCGTAGCGTCTAACCGCTAAGGCAATGAAAGGATTAACTACCGGTGCCATGTTTATTGTGGATAGCGGGGTGGATGAAGGTGGTATTTGGCCCCTGGTTGGTGTTTAGGCATTGCGGGAGGGGGGGGCGGGTTGCTGGTGGGGTTAACCCCCTCATTACATAGCGGTTACCGTTTGCAATGCTGTGCTGTTTAAAATGTTCTGTGTTTTTTCTATTCTTTGTTGATATAGACGGTGCGTTGCCTAGCTACATGACGTCATCGCGTGATTGCGTTGAGACGTCAGCAGCATCATATGACACTACAATGTGCGATGACGTCAGACGCTGTAACAGGAAGTAATTAAGCTGCAGTGGCTGCTCAGCTTTGTTTCACATGGGAAAACAGCAGAGAAAATGCAAAAAAAGTCACAAAGCAGCGCACTGCCCAGAGAAGTACGGAAACAGGTGGTATAAAAATGAAAAGGGTTCACACCTCCTTTTTGTAATGCTGGTTGGGCAATACATTCTTCATTTTTATACCACCTGTTTCCCTATTTCTCTGGGCAGTGCGCTGCTTTGTGCATTTTTTGCATTTTCTCTGCTGTTTTGATCTATACCTGCGGCTGGACACACCTTCAAATAATTTATTTGGCTCTAGGAGTGGGTAAGATATAATGAAGACCCTTGAAGATTGATGACATGATTTACTACAAAATTTTGGTGAGTTATTTTGGACTTTTACTATATATATTGTCTCCAATGAGGTGCGGCGAAGTGAGAACATAATTTTTCTCTACCTTCAGGAGGCCTAAGAAACTTATGACCACTGTTACTCACCTAGTAGTATTACACCCACTCCTAAGAAAAAAGCCATAATTCTATGATATCTTGATGGAGATTTATTAAATATATTTCCGGAACTATTGGAGCACCCACTACCCTATATACTCAGAATTGTTTCACAGGTGTTGGGGGTAAGGTGATTTTCTTCAACCCCTAGGGGTATTTATAGTTGTTTGCGATAATCATTTGTAAGGTGTAAGGTCTGAGGAAGGGACAGGATTGTCCTGAAACGTCACTACTTTGTATTTGCTCTGATTTACTAAATACAGCAGAAGTTTTTGAACTCCATATAAATTCTCCTGTGTGCTACCTCTATTTTCAATATCTACTATGGGTCCCCGGAGCTAAAATCAATGTAATTCTACTCTGGAGACCCCCTACTCACGTACAGTACACTAGTATTAAAATTGTTATTAAATCCCTGCGCTCACTGGCGAGATATGCGCAGGGAGAAGCGGCTCTCTCTGTGCAGCTCCCTATGCAGCTGGGCCAGATCGATGCAGATCCATGGGTGAGAACTTTTGAGAGAAGCGAATATCCTCGTAAGTGTTGGTCGGGGAAAGAGGCCTATCCTAGTAGCCTTCATAAAGGCTTTCTGAATATCATGATAAATACACTGAAATAAATGGTGGCGTAACAGGCCCAGTGTAGGCGGACGCTCACAGAGGTATGCAAGGGAGTCTGGTTATAGTGAAATTAAATAAGGCTTTTATTGCGCCTGTTTCCTTAGCATCAGGAAACCATCCAAACAAGGGGTAAACAAAGCTTCTATTCACTTGGGAGTATTTCTAGTGAAATACTATGCAATCCACCACTCCCTTTAGATAAGCATGTCTCCCAGCCCCAAACATATAGCATGAAATGAACAGATATAAAAAAAAGTCTTATAAATGAAAGTCTTATCTGTTCCTTGTGGTTTGGAGGGAAAATCTTCTCTGTTCCTGGTAGCTACCTTTTCTTCAGGATTTGTCAGCATTCAGGTTTAGAAGTTGCCTCTGTGTCTTGCAAGCAGCCTCTTCTGGTACAGTAGATTCAAGACGTCTGTCCCCATGTCAGTCTCACAAGTTGTGAGAGTAAGGGACAATCTCTGCTTTGTCTCCAAGTTCAGCTCAGGTGTGAGCTAAGGAGTCTCCCTTCCTGTCTCAAAAGACAGGCTTTTCTAAGCAATTTAATCAGGCAGGTGGTGTTTGTTAATTGATTACCAGTAGTTAACCACCACACTGCTGGATTAGAGGCACATTACCTGAACAGGGATAACTCCCCTGTTACACCCAGCGAGACATTTTATGAAGGCTACTAGCATAGGCCCCTTTGTATCTATAGGCACATTGTCAATCTTCATCTTAACTAACTGCTGCCCTCTGCTTGTTTTCAAGAAAGTAATTATTGTGCCAGAGTTATCAAAATAAGTGCAGGACAAAATTATCTGAGTTATGAAAATGTTCCGGAAAAAAATGTCATAATCTCTGCAGGGAGTCAAATATCTGAGTTTGGTTTTAGGGAATTTTTCTGGAATTCTCGATGCAAACATAGAAGAATGGCATCAGCACTCAATGATTATGTTAAAAAAAACACCACAAAAATCTTAATTTCATATTTTTTTTTGTGTTAGACTATGTGCTAAAACCACAGCTAACTAAACGTTAATTTCATTTTTTTTTACACACAATTCTTAAGTGACTGTTCATTTGAATGATGCGCTATTCAAGGGGAAATGCTGGATGCAAGGAGGAAGGGATGATGTATTTACCCTGTCTGGGGTAAGATCTCTTGGCGACCCTTTCCGGATGAAATGCAATCTAGCTCCCTACTGAATTGCATGTGCATACACAATTTTGTGAGATTTCCTCATTGGCATACAAAATGTGCATATTGCACAGACTTGCACAGTTGGAACCAAATCACGACCTAAAATGCTGTTTGCACGCAGTTTGGAGATTGGGGATGTTACTAATTAGGCATTTCTGAAGGCAAGGGGGGGGGGGTAGTTATAGTTAAAGGTCAAGATCTTGAAATGAACCCTTTGCTCCACCGGGAGCCAGTGCAGATCTTGTAATACTGGCGAGATGTGGTCTCGCCTTGCCTTGCCTGCTATACAATGGGCAGTGGCGTTTTTCACCAACTTCAGGGCTTTGATATTATGTTTTTGGAGACCCATCTGCAGAGACTTTTCAAAATTCAGTCTGGAGAGGACCAAGGCCTGTGCTACCATCTGTTTTCGAGACAAACACTTTAATTTGTCAGAGCTGATGGCTTTGGAAGTACAGTAACAGTTTTTCACAATAGATGCAATGATCGATGTTTTTGTCAATATTAGCTCCAAGACTTCTCACCTTCTCCTTGGGATAGTAGAGTTATGGATTTTTAGATCGTTGAAGGCGTTACTCATAACATCTGTTTGTTCTTTAGGGCCTATCAGGATCAGCTCGGACTTAGAGGCATTAAGTTGTAGACAATTCAATGCCATCCAATTAGAGATGTCACTAAGGCAATTATTCAGACCATTCCCCGTGATGATAGGATCATTGAAGATATCTGAAATCAGCTGGATATCATCCAAGTCTATTCGTGTATATAACCCCAATCAGATAAACCTATGTTATATAATAGTACATGCAGTGAGACAAATGTTACCTGAAAAGATACCTGCGTGATAACTGGAAAAGAACGGGGAAAGAGAGAGAGAAGAGGTGGCTAAGAAAAGGATGTTTTGATGAGAAAAGTGCAGAGAAGAAGTGCAGCAGGAGCACAGATGATGAGACATGATGACGAGACATGGAAGCATGATGGGTAAGCAAGTTATGAAAACAGAGCGAACCCCTGAGCAACCCGAGGAAAATAGAACACTGTACAGCCTAACAAATGTTTCTTCCAGAGTTGCCAACAAATGGGAAGAGCAGGGACAGCCACCCCAGGTTCAGTGGAGGAGTGCCAACTGTCCTTTCTCTGACATGCTCACTCACCCAGAACGGGCATTGATGTGCTCTGATTGGCACCTTCTCAATAAGTGAGGCAGCGCAGGTCAAGCCATTCTAGTTCCCAGGAAGCCTGTTGGTGGGCCTGGTTCCTTATATTCTTATACTGTACTTCCATTGTCTTTTTAATGAGGGAAAGTGACTATGACCCTTTAGTGAGTATTTTAATGAGCCTCTTTATCTGACTGCAATAATTCACACTAACGAATAAATGCTAGTATTTTATAGGTACAGCATTCCAAATAGGCCACCTGTGTGGGTTATCATGTTGGTGCTGTCAGCTGTAGTTTTACAGTTACAGTATGTGCTTTTGTTGGTCGCTACCCCAGCCCAAAAATACAATGCACGGCTATAATGTGAGGGATTTATAATCCAGAAATAATTATATTAAACGTAATGAAATAGATCCTGATGAGAGCAGTTAAGGTCTAAGGCTGGTTGTAAGATAGCCAAGGGAGGCAAAATGAAATATAAATGAAGCCTGCAAAATCATAGATATTTTAAGCACAGTCAGCATTTCATTTGCAGAACAGCTCCATGTGGAGTTCCGTGTCACACAGTATGAAGTGGACCACTCAAGTGGTGAAGGTTTTTGTTGCCTTGTATAGTAATATTGATAGTTTATCTGGTTAATATGTAGGTTTAAAGTAAATGAATGGTCTGCCTAGGATTAAACGTCAAATCATACTTACTAAATGAATAGCACAATGCAGGCCAGACATACATTACATATAAATAATCGAGCACTTGGTTTTATATCTTCCTGCTTCTTTGTAAATTGATTCCACCAGACATGAATATGTATGGGGAAAAAAAGATTGCTTTACAGTTATTCTAAACATAGCTTTCTAGAAATCGACAAAGTTTATAATGTAGATTTCTGGTGTTCCACGACAAGCTTTTATTTACCCCATATCTCAAAAACAAAGTATATGGACATACTTATTCATCAGAATAATAAATTGGGCCAAATTTACTAGCACTGAATTGTATTTGTTCCCTACTTACTCTGAGTGTCCAACATGGTCCCAATTTACCAACTGTTTGAATCTGTACAGAACCTGTGCATTTAGTATTGTTAAGGAAAGCACACTGTGTGGACTTAATAACCATGTTTACTGTTAGAATAAGATTTACATATGGTTAAGATGTGTTCATTGCTGAAATGTTATTTACTTTACAGCTCATGCCTGTGTGACATTTGTATTACATTGTCAATTGTATCCTGCAAAAACTTTAATTTATAACCCCATTCATTGAATAAAATACTGTTACAAATGGAAACGCTTTCTTAATGGCGTTTTACCTGTGAGGTAGGTATTGTGTGAAGAATTGATGAAATAATGAGACAGAGGCTGAGACATGTCCTCATTTAAATCCAGTTTCTCAGGTGGCACAACTCCATTCTCCTCACCACTCAGATACCTCATGAACCCTTCCACAGACATATGACCTGCGAAACAAAAAAAAGCAGAAGGTAAAATATTTCTCTTAATTTATAGAATTAAAACAAAAAATGTAATACAAAGATTGACAGAAATTAACCACTGACTAAAATAACAAATGTACTGGAAAGAGCGTTTAATAAAAATAAAAAAATAATAACAAATCTCATTTTATTGCTGCTCACATCTACGGGTTTACATTTTCAATTTATTTCCCTGTTGCTTCAGGCAGACAATATCTGCGAAACGGCAGCAATTTGTAAAATGAGCCATTTTCACAAGTCACACGGCTGAGAGCTGAATTGAAGAACTGAGACGACATGCAACAGTGAACACTATACTCAAGTTGGAGCACTTTCAGCAGCCACAGATTGGGCAGCTTTAAAATCACATCGATAATAATATGTTAAGGCTATTTATAAAAAAAAAATGATTTTGCAGTGTGAAAAATAAAAATAGCACATTCTTAGAGCCTTTGCTGTATAGGGTATTCAGGCTCTTTACTACGTTAAATTACTTTTTGATCTGAAAGTGCCTTAAATTTGCTGCTCGGCCATAAAACGAAGAAGGCATATTTATTAGAAAGATAGATTTTTTATTCAGTTACTTGTATCTTTTCCCTGACCCCTACAAGCATCCTTAGGGCTAGATTCACTAAACTCTGTTAGCCTATTTAACGGTTAAAAGTACGGCGCTATATATAAAGGGTGTTGGTGTAAGTGAAATGCAGATGAGCTCATCGTGAGCAGATTAATCCAGGGGAGCTCAACGCCTGACCTCAAGCCCCTCCAACAGGTCAGGTTTTCAGAATAGTCCAAGATTCAGTACAGGTGGCTGAATCAGAGGCTCAGGCAAAGCCTGAGCCTCTGATTCAGCCACCTGTGCTGAAGCAGGGCTATCCTTGAAAACCTGACCTGTTGGACGGGCTTGAGAATTGGTTGAGCACTCCTGGATTAACCTGAGATACCTATGAACACACCTGAGATACCTGGACAATATGCTAATTTAAACTTAGGAAATATAATACAATTATTCACATTTGCATATTTCCCAGGTATTTCAGGTCACCAAGACAAGGCTTAACTAATGCGTTACCCTGAAATAACATGTTGTTAAGCCTATGCTAATGAGCTCAACTATGGACAATATTTTTGCATGTGTTTATCTTTGTGAATATGGCATTAACTCAGGGACAATAACAGCGGTTTCTATTTTAAGTAATGTTATTTGACCTGATGTAACAGAGTATTAGATACTTTTTTTTTTACATATTCTTTTAATACCTGTAAGGTCTATTCTGCAGAAAACAATGTACAAAACGTATTAGAGATGTTTCGTGTATAGCAACTTTCACATCAAGAATGTTCACCAAAGACATTTTTTCTTGGATATTATTTACACGTGTTTTGTGGACGAGAACATTTAACCTACATATGTATGTAATGGATGTCGCCTCCACATCTGCAGTTAGGGAAATAATTGATGCTCGCAAATATATGTTGTTTCTGAGCATCTAGGACATGAAGATTCCTGATAGGTGCTGTGTCACATAAAGCGATTTTTTTGCACATTACAGTTTGAGAACTCTGCATCAAAATATATTCAATAAAACAGTTTCAGTGGAATAACATGACAATATACTGTATTACTGGGACTATGATCGTTTCACTAAAATATAAATTGAGAAAAAATAAATAAATGCAAGATACATTTTCAATTCAAGACAATGGGCACTTTGATCTAGGACAAATCAAAACTCTACTGTATCTTGGAAAAATGACAAAACAAAGATAATGGAATGTGACACGTTTGTGAAATGTCCTCAGTACATACTGCTATTTTATTCGTGCAATTACAATATGCCCCCAAATTGCAAAGCTTTCCCATAAATGTAGGTCACATGACCCTTTATACACCATTATTGGCTTGACACTATAATACAAATGTGTGCACTTACCATTGCCTCTGGTTTCCTTGGCATTACTATTTCAGTTGCAGATACAACATTTAAATGGAATATGGTGACAACTGCAAATACATTATATCCCAATCCAATGTTTAAAATAAAAATACAAAGTGGTTATCTATGTGAGGGAAACTCATATAGAGCATTGGAAGACTATCTCATATCAGCCAAGAAGAGTTAAGTCTAGAACACTAAAAAAACAAAGGTACAGTAATCCTAAAAATATTTTATATCAACTCAGAACTTAGTTAGATGGAATAAGCAGGTACATGGTCACTTTAAAAAACTTTTAAAAAGCAACAATATAAAAATAAGATAATCTGTACAATTGAGCCAATCACTGAGACTAACACAATCTCGGTTGTATTAGCTTCTGGAAACCCAAACATTCTCTAGTCTAAAACCATGGTGTTCATTCAAGAAATGAGCAGCAGTATGTGAGCAGAAACAGTTTTCTAATCATTTAGAGGACAATTGATCTAGGTCTATATGTAGATATCATAATAATACACTCTTTGCGCGCACCTACCACATGAGAAAATTTCCCTGGCAGTAAATGCAGTTGATGGTGATGGAAGTTCAGTTCAGTCAGGGAAGTGACGTCACTGCTGGCAAAGGAGGCCATCAGGACGTAAGTGCTGGCAGAATTGACATAGCGGAGGCAAGCACTGCTGGATACACACACAAAGCCACTCACTGCACCGGGGGGGGAAAGGGAGGGAGAGGAAGGCGGTCCCCTGGATGGTGAAAACACCCCCCATCAGCGCTGGCCGAATAGAAACAGCACCAGAGGAGGCTGGCAGCGCTGGATCCATGGACACAAACACACCTCAGCTCTGGATCCATTGACATGCGCTCTGGGCCACTCACTTACACTCGCTCCGCCAGGGGGGGAGAGAGGGGTGGATCGGTTTGCACTGGGCCACTCACACTCACTGTGCCGGGGGGGGGGGGGGGCTGCCCCGTGCGACTCGGACAGGAACAGTGCGTCCTCCCTGTCCGGTGGCGGGTCAGGATCCCCTGGATGCTAAAAACACCCCCCTAACAAGTGTGCATTCATGAACAACAACACCCCCCCCCCCCAGTGTGCCTCCATCTCCCACAGCATCCACGAATATCAAAAAAGCCCACTAGCGTTTATTGGTACAAGGACGTGGAAATCAAATTGTCAGTCCAAAGTATTTATGCTTATGGAGGACAGTGGTGAGTGCATGAGCCGGCACTCAATACACTGACCTCAGCAGAGCTGCGCATGCGTGTATAAGGTGGTAACATCACGCGCATGTGCAGCAGCCCTTCATCGCTCATGCAGACAAGCCTTATAGGTACTGCATATGCACAATAGCCCTTGCCCATTCTTGCGCATGCGCAGTAACTTTTACTTGCCACAACCGTAAAACAAACGAGCACTATCGGCGCATGCGCAGACACTGCTAGAGGCGCCATCTCATACATTAACACGCCCACAAACAACCACGCATGCGCACAAACAGCCAGTCATCAAACCCTCCATGTTAGCTGTGTTTGCGCGCCTGAATGAACTTCACCACAGTACATCAGTCCCTCGGCACACTACTGTGGGAAGACGCACAACAGGCTGGGTCCTCATTTGTGGTATTTCATATCATCTCACATAATGTGACATCCTGTTCTCTCCAATACTATTTACTCTTATCTTTGGCCTCTACTATTAGTCAGGCTATCACAAAACTCACTATCAAAACACAATGTCACTGACAAAAGACAAAGAAGTTTCACTTAAAATGCGCGTGTTCGTCACACACACCCTTTTAATTTTGATTGTAGACCCAGGCTATTTCTGGGTCGTCTACTAAATGTATTTGTTTGTGTATGTTTTTAATCATTTTATGGACTTTGAATGTTATTCAGAACTGTCAACTTTCACAAAATTTTCATGAGGCACCCGGATTTACAGTCAATCTTCCAGCCATGAAGAGATAGGTAAATCTCAAGGAATCCATGTAAATTTCCAAATTGTTGCCTCTAAGTCCCTACCCCATCCTTCATCTTATTGTCAGAGTTGCGGTAGTGAAGTGCCGCTTTGAATTCTGGGGCATCATTTTTCAGGGCCCGACGGGTGCCACTCTCTGATCGGCAAATTTTTCTCCCCAGAATTCCTAGAGCGGTAGCACGGAATGTCAATTGTCAAATAGCAGATGTACATGGGATTGATAGTCATTTTTTAGTTGCCACTCGCTACATTTTAGCCCCCGCTACCCCCTCCATTTACCCTTCATTGCTCCCTTGCATCTACACAACACTCCCTGTCCCCCTTTTAGTTACCCTATCCTCATACAGTATATGCTCAGCCCTGACTCCACAGACACGTAGGGCGTGTTCTCTGTTTTGTACATCACTAAACATTAGATTAGCGTGTAGATTAGAGTGTAAACTCTGTGGATGAGTGCTCTGCACGGTAAGTCTTCCCACATGGTGCTTTCTTTGCTGTGGTGCGTTATGCTTTGCTCGAGCTAATGCTTCCTTGTGGTGTACTGCGATTGGCAGAAAATTCATTCTGTTAATAGTCACTATTTCATAAAAAATTAGCTATATTTAGTAGGGCTTAAGGATATTTAGTATGCCTAAAGTATTCATGGAATATGCATACTCAATATGTATGTATGTGTCATTTGAGTTACATAGCACCAATATTGTGCACAGTGTTTTGAATTTATTATAAATATGAACAACTGTGATTTAGAGACTTAATTCTAACTGTTTTTTCTCTCCAGAGATATTTATGATGTTTATGATTATGTATAATGTTGATATATATTCACCATAAATGCACTATTTGAAACTATACAAGTAGACCACACAGGATTTGAATAGATATTCACATTTGGACCTGCAAATGTTATTATGACTTGTACATACAATATTGTCAGACTAGCACAATGTCTGGTGTATTCCCCTATTATAAGATACAGTAGGTACATGTTAATATAAGTGCCATTTCTATTTTCCAGAATAATATTCCATTTTGTACTCATGACTCACACATAACAGTTTTAGACCAAGACAAAGTTTATTCATTACACTTTGGCTTTACTGTAAGATCATTTTTTCACAAGTGCCACATCATTTCATAAATTTACCATAATATAAAATCTTTCTGTCATGTCACGTTAGGGCCGCTACCCCAGAAATAGCAACAGTTACTCGCATGTCTTGATACCATCATGCATGAACCCATCATGAAGTAGTTACGGTCAATGCTATGTTCCACTACGCATTGCGTAGGCATATCCTTATAGCATCAGTAGAAGTCGTTGGCGACATCTTTGGGGCTGGAAAGACCAGTTTCGTATTTAAAGATGCCAGGGAAGAAGGGAATATTTCCCAGAGGAAGACCCTTCATTAATATTTTGTCGTGATGTTACCCTCATTTAAGACATCGATATTTGTAACACAAATTCGCAAAGGTGATTAGCGTTACGATGCCCTCGCGTTGACTAGAGAAAAACCGGATAGCTACATTTTAATGGACGACTGTCTTACTCATAGGCAAATTATGTGCTAATGAGCTGTAAACCTAACGTTGTATGTCCACAAATCTCTGTTAATATTAGTGCATGGAAATATAACAATAATTCGGTCACACCAACACTAAACTCACATCCAGACCATGACTATCATAGTGTTATTTCTGGGAATAGCCTACAAGCAAAAAGGGCTGATGTAAAGTGGTACCCAAAAGATTGTTCGGAGTATAGGACTTAACTATTTCCTTACAAAAAGTTATGTGTCATACAAAGATATATATATATATATATATATATAATGGATCATAAAAATGTCTGAAACTCATCAAGATTTGCATCTGATAATGTGTCATGAAGTTAATGTAATACACTATACATTGGTTTTTAATGATTAAAGTGAATGTAGGTTTATGTTTGTCTGACTTAATATGGCTCCTAATCTTAGTTTGTATGTGTGATGGTGCTCTGAAAGTGCTGGGACCATATATAATGGAAGGGAGTATAAGCTGGGTATATAAGTGAAATAATAGTACTGAACCTTTAAGTGGGCATAGGATACCCTGAAGGTTGAGGTGGGTTGTCCAAAGACACCCCCCCCTTCCTCATTGGGTTAGCCCCAGGTATTGTACTCACGTATTGCTTCTTCCCAGAATCTCCCTTCCAAAGCGTGCAGCTGTTCGTGTGAAAGTTCCAAAGGCCAGGGTGTGCAGCGCACAGCAAGAATGATAAGAGCAGGTCTTGCAATAAAAATCCTTTATTTGTAGATCATCTGGATGTGGCACAGCAGCAAACTTCAACGCGTTTCGTTCAGAGAGAACTTTTTCAAGAAGATGTTTGAAAAAGTTCTCTCTGAACGAAACGCGTTGAAGTTTGCTGCTGTCCCACATCCAGATGATCTACAAATAAAGGATTTTTATTGCAAGACCTGCTCTTATCATTCTTGCTGTGCGCTGCACACCCTGGCCTTTGGCTCCTAATCTTGAATGAATTAAGTATGGGTTTACAATAATGTGTCAACATATTATAAAAAATAATTACCAAGAGACAGAAATAATGAATAAAACTTTTATTCCCACAGTTACTTCACTGTTTGTGAACAATAAAGGGAGAAAAAATGTACAGGTCAAATAACGAGAACAATATTTACAGATAATCAGTGTTAGGTGGAAACAAATCCAAAAATTGGTGCTAACAAGATCCACAGCACTGTAATCCAACAGATCGAATGGTATTAAGTAAAATACAATGAAAATATATATTCAAATGTCCATCAAAGGGAAAAAGGGGCAAAGTTCCTCCTTCTACATATAGCTGGCCTTAGAACGTATATAACATCAACAGAATTCATTAAGCCCCATATGGTAGCTGAATTGAAGAAATGATGGATCGTATAGGTGTATTGCCAGCCCGACAGTGGTAGCAAGCAGGACCGTGGGGACTACCGGGATACGGAGTATCGAACATCCCGTCACACCACCAGCCCACAACCGCCTATCTGAATAACCACATCAAACGAACAAAAGACCCAAGTCCCATATAATTTGATTGATGATGGAGAAGGTATTACTCACAGAGTGGGTAGCTGCTGAAGCTAGACACTGGCATGCTCCCTGCCAAGCTGTACTGCAAAATGGAAAATGAAGAGGGTGGTTCACTGCTCCAAGAAAGAAAACAATAGGCTGCTGGGTAAGGGCAAATCTAAAATAACTTTATTGGCACATAGATCAAAAAAATAGGGGACCACAAAGTGTCCCTCTAATGCATTTCCCGCTGGGTAGAGCTTTGTCCTCTGTTTTTAATCTATGTGCCAATAAAGTTTTTTAGATTTGCCTTTGCTCTCCAGCACAATTTTTTCCTTCTTGAGCAGTGCACAACCCTCTTCATTTTCCCTTTTACGGAAAGTGATCTCATTCTCTCATACGTGTATGTGTGTTAATTGGAACGGACATCATAGCTTTGCCAATGCACATGTGCTGTGTATTGTTAACGCATCTCTGTGCAATGAAAATCCCAGTTTATACAGATACCGTAACAATGCTAGTTTGACAAATTGCGGCTCTCTCTGTGCAGCTCTCTCTGCAGCTGGAACAAGTCGCCAGGTGAGCCCTTTATAGAGAGGCGATCATCACGTCGCCAGCTACTCGCCTATTTTTGGAATTTTGCTATCACAGATAATCGAGGCTTTCTGAATACCGTGATAGCAACGCTCAGAAAACTGGCAGCGTAAATGGCCCAGTGATTTTTTTTATGAAGCCTTATAGAATAGGACACTATATGTGAGTTTGTTGGAATGAGATAGTAATGCATTACAGATTATACAACCTGCTTTATATTTTTCAGTGCTGTTTCTATACTTTCTGTATATGAATTCTCTAATCCATTGCAGCCTTTTCTAAATAAAATCAAATTAAAAAAAGCTATAAATATACAAGTTGAATTGCATCGTTTATCACGTCTATTTTGATTACATTTCCTGATATTCACAAATTAGTCAATAACTACGTACAATCACTTATGCACTGGTTATTTATACAAAGGTATTGCACAGTAACACAATGGCCTCAATGGCCTATTACAATGATAATTGAATGTTGACGTCCTCCCATCTGCACATCCTACTGCTCTATAATTTCTCAAGTGAGTTCTATCTTATTCTACCTCATATTTAGCATACAGTACATTGAGGAAATCAAACTGATCATTTGGAATGCTGAACTATCCCTATATGGAGTGCTGTCAAGTGGTTAGCAAGTGGCTCAGAAGAAGCCCAGCCCTGCTGGCTGTGAGAATAACTATGCTGGCTGTTCAAGTATAGTGATTTCATTACAGCTTTGGCTGCCGGTATCTCAAATTTGCATTGCAAATAAAATGTAGTTTGTTCTCATTAAATGTATAAAGAAAAAGGGTGCACATCAAAAATCTTCTGCCAAAGTCAATTAAGATAATTTGCACAACAGTGTTACAACACTACAGCTACAGTATGTGTGTATGTTCTCTGCTGTACTATTGGAATAATGCTGTTTGATAAACTTTTCATTACTCAAAATAAACACGCTATCATTTTTCTTCTTAATATTGATTCCCAAATATGCTGAGCTATGTTTTTTTACCCCTTTTTTCAAGATTAGTATCTTTTAAAGTCAGAGTTCCATTTTTTTAATGTGCAAATAGCATTTAGTTTGCCTTTTTTCATTCTTATTATGACATTGATTATGAAGTCATGCAACACGTTTCTGTCTTGGTATTTATATAAAAACATGTTGTTGGTTTATATTTTCTAAAAACATTTATACAGGTCAGTCCTGATTTCTGCAGCTTTCAACCTGCTGCCAGATTGTTTTCTTTTTTAGGTTTAAGCTCTTAACTAGCCCGATATTAAAAAAAAAAACACAGGAGCCGCTGTGTATTCTGTAAATACCGTTATTGCGCTTTAGGCTTTTGGGCCTACATTTGCAAAACTATTGAATACATATTAGATTAGGAGACTAAAGAAGTACAGAAGGTATTAAGTGGATGGGAGCTTTCACCTTAGTGCAACGCCATGAATGCTACTACTAGGACTTTGGAATCGTAATATGTGGAAAACAGGGTTGGGAAATGTCAGGTTTCTAATACTATAGTATGCACCTATACATGCCATGGACCTACTCTATGCTTTATAGTGTGCAAGTGATATGAGATTCAAAGCATTTCTTATTAACTAAATGTGTCCTACAGGAACTACATGGCCAACGGCACAGTCCTGCATCTGTGCCTGTTGGGTCAAGACTAAAAGGTTGATGAAGAAGAAGGCACAATGGACTCCTATATCAGCAAATGCTATTTAGCCAAAGAAAAACAACGTTCCAGCTGGACACAGCAGCCTTTATCTAGGTGAGGCTAAGACTAGAGTCAGGTTTCCTAACTGCAGAACAGGACTAAAAACTGTTAACCCAAAAAGTTATCGTTACCTACTGTAGGATTCATAGGTATATCTGTGGGCAAAATGTTGATAGCATCAGACTTTTTTCTACACTAAAGAAAAAAAAATTAAATTGGTGTCAGTGGGATTGGAGTACATAGTTACATTTTGACAAATCCTACAAAATGTAATGTTATGAAAAAGTAACACAATTTCAGATTAGATTACAAATGAAATAATCTAGAGGGGATTACAACCCAGTAGTACTAATGAAGTTACAGTCAGGACAGGAGCGCAGGCTTTAGAAACAATTTGGGTCCATTAAAGCATTAGCATAACTGATAACATCAGCATACTATACCATAGCTGTCAGTGTTCGAGGGCCCCAATGAATGACTTGAGGGCTATAGAATACATGTTCATATTTTAAATGGAATCATTCTGACTTCAATGAGTAATATTCTCTAGAATTCCGTAAGGTTGCCAACGTAAGTGAGACTGCCTCTCAATGCGTGAGATTTGTCTTTTCTGCCTCAAAGCATTTGTAAGCAAAGGCTAAAAGCACATAGATCAGGAAATGCTTAACTTCCAACCTTCCACAATCCTGCTGAAAGACTAAGGATCCATCAATCATGTTCTTAAACATATAACACAATCATACAACAAAGCTATGAGTTGGTCTTGTTGAGTGCACAAACCTTTGTGTTTAATTTGTGAACCTTATTGTGATGCCAATGTTTATCCACACAAAACGGGATTCATCAATCTTCATTTAGTACATACATTGGTTATGCTGCAATGCTACATCATTATAAGATGTTCATATTATCTACTAATAAAGTAGTGCTTACAAAACGGGAGAAAAAAAACAACTAAATAACTTGTGTATATATTAATATATAATATTACATTAGGAATCATTCAGAATGTCCAGTGACCTTGAGAAAGATATTAATCATTAATATTTCTGTTTCCTAGCGTTCATATTTATGAAACTGTCCCCGGAGTGCAGTCTGTACTTATATAACAAGCTCAGCTTTGAATCTTTAATATTTACTTCCAGAGACAGCTGATGAAAAATAGTACCAGGAAATCGTATGTCTAATTATTCCAACAGAGAAGATATAGCACAGGCAATTTATTTTTTTACTAACTAGTTACTAATTTAAATTGGCATTAGACATTGGCAATTTGTATCTATTCCTAATTAAACTAATAGCCTATTGTAAATGACTGAGTGCAATTATTTGGAATTTGACTTGGCATAACATTTACCCAAAAATAATTTCTAAAGGAAATGTCATTAGACTTTGTAATTTAACAGCTAATAGAAAATGAAGAACTGGTGCACTGTGTTACTCCACCACTTCATAAGCAATTAACCAGATCCCTAATCCGAGATTCCTATAATGTCAGAAACAATCTTCTCAAGAAATCCCAACAATACAGATGTATTTCCTACCTGCTGTTTCATTAAAATGCTACAAAAAGGCGTTGTTGATCCACTGTATTTGACATTCATTTATTACAAAAATAACAAATATAAAACCCAAGGTTGGTATCTTTTGGAGGAAATGGCAGGCTTTTGAAAAAATTGGTCAAAGGCCTAAGAATTCAATATTTACTAAACTTCATGGAATTAAATTGGAAAACACATTATCGTAAAACAAGTGTAGTTTTACGATGAAGTGTGATGGGGTTAAAGACCTTATACCCAATGTCACAGGGAACTGCGGGGGACAATGGTAATATGTTTCACACCTAAAAAGTGAGAAAATTATAAACAGAAACAGACATTTTATGCGTTATATAATAATGGGTGCTTTTCTCCTTTTTCTTATTCTCATGCTATTGCAGATTTACAGTTTGGAGTAACACTCACAAACAACTGTTCTTAAAATATTAAAAGTAGCTCTTAGATTAGTGCCATCGGCTACAGTATGTGTAATTATTGCATCTTTGTACCGAAAATTTACATCAGTGTTACTTTGGCGGTTCAGGAAATGAGTACACAATCTATAATATGTTACTTTTGGGGTTCGCCCTTCACTCTGCAACAGCGCTGCATAGCAGAAGCAAGCTCTGGATCCACGCGACAACATAAATAATCAGCCAGCATGCTGAGAGGAAAAGAAAGCACACATTAAGCAGTGAGAAAATGTGTGTTCACCGAGTACATTCTGAGCATGAAGACAAGCTTAGAGCCTCAGGAGCAGAGAAAATAGCAATATGGAAGGCTGTCTGCAGAAAAGTCAATACTATAGTCAGGGCCACAGACGGCTTTCCTGGGGCCCAGGACTACAGTTTCCACTGGTCCCCGCCCATCCCCAGTGGTGGCGGCCTTGCGAGACTCCTACTCTATCTCTCACACCCCCATTTAACCAACCCACCTCTCTCGCCTACACTTCTCTCCCACATGGTCCACCTGCCCCTCTCTCACCCCTCTCTCCCTCATAATACTCCCCTTCCACATCACACACATAATATTGCCCTCCACATCAAACACATAATACCCCCCACCCTACACATCATCCCCCCCCTACATATCACTCCCTGGAGAGTGGGGTTAGACCACCTGGGGAAGTGGTGGTAGGGGTTACTCCCTTTACTTACCTTAGCAGTTAGTATGGCAATGCTTTACTAGCCACTAAAATAGCCAAGGGGGGTAGGTAGAGTAATTTTGTGTATTAACCCTTTTATAGTCCTTTACCCTTAGTAGTTACCCAGTCATGGAAACCTGAAAATGTATTTGCAGCAGTAAAAAATGCATTATTGTTAGCAGTACAACATTGATGAATTGCACCATAAAAACAATAAAAATGTTTTATCTATAATAATGCATTGTCCCTTAAAAGAGTTTGATTACTCCAGGCCTACAATATGGTAAGCAACTGTGCTCCAACAGTGCCCTGTTGTGTTGGCAGTCCCATCAGACATCCGTGGTAACATCCAAACCACATTGCCTTTAGAAATGTTTGGAAGGTCATCCGGGACATTAATGACTAAGGAACAAACAGAACAGTTTTTAAAATAGTTTTCTGCTACTTGCTATATATGTCCTAATATCTCTATCCAATATATCTTCCCATCGCGCCCTAGGGAATTGTCTCTCTAAAACCATTTTCCAAGCTAATATATCTTAGAAGTATATTAGAAGCAATTAAGCAGATATCCAAAGGCTGGAGAGATTAAACCTATTTTTTTTTTACCAATTAAAGTTGGAAAATATAATACTGTACATAGCCCCACTTAATGTTGTTCTTGCACTAGACCACTAAACTTCACAGAAAATGTATCGGGGATAATATACTGTAACTACAGCAAGCCAATAAATGTAAGTGAGATGGGGTGATAATTCGGACTAGGGTTGGAAAATAAGTGAGGAATTAGTTACAGTAGTTCAGTAAGGGTGCAGTAACATTTCAGTTACAGGTAATTGTGGACAGGATATTTGAGCTTACTCTTTACCTAACTATTGAAGACATTTCTTGAGATTTTAGAAATGAATACTGTATTAAATTGTTCAGTACCGCTTTACAAACATTACAACATACTGCCAAGTTTTCACCATTTGTTTAACAAAGTATGAACTAAATTCATCACTAGTCATAAATTATTTAAAGAACGAGAGACAGGCTAGAAATCTAATACTAAACTCTGCTTTTCCAACTTTTAGCAAAGTTTAGGTCAAGCGATAGTTTTTTCTTGGATATACTCTAAAGTGTAGTTTCTGTGCATAAAGTCATTTAAGGCCCCCACATCTTTTGTAACAACACAGCCTTAGTATTTAGAAATACTGCATTTCTTAAACGGAAAAGATTAAGAAGACAACCCTGCAATTTTGAGAACAGTGTTGTATCATTCTAAAAACTGATTGTATCTTGCATATATATGATTATTATAATGTACATTATTATATAACGCTGTCAGTGTACAAAGTACTGCACAATCTGAACTTAGAGCTGACAATCTAATGTTGGTGCCTGAGGCACAGGGAGATAAAGTGACTTTGGCTAAGGTCACAAGCAGTTGAAACAAGGATTTAAACCCGGCTCCCCTACTTCAAAGATAGCATAATTGTTTTCTTTCGGGTAGTTTTTCACAATCCATACAGCTGGATGTAATTCACTCCCCAGCCACTGATATTATTCTGGACTCCCATGGCTGCAAGTTCATAATCCACAGATTTACTGGGTATTGGGCCAGGTGACGGCATGGACCCCTCCTGTAGGACCAAGTGTCTGGTCATCCCACACTCCTTGGGGAACCTTCATTGCTCTGAACCAGATGCATTATTGGATCTTCCTTTTCAGGACATCTTCAGTAAAAGGCAGGTGGAGGAGCTCCCCCTCATCGTTCTTTCAACTGTCCAATCGATCTGCACCCAGGGATGGTTCCTCCTCTTGGGGGGACTTACCCATTGTCTGAACCAGAGACTCTAGCCATGAAGATCTATATTGAAGAAAATCTGGCTCGGATTTATTCGAAAGTCCAACTCCCCTGCAGTGTTGGGCTTTTTCTTTGTCCAGAAATGAGGGGGTCCTTAAGACCCTGTATAGACTGCAGGGGTCATCACTACATTACGATAAATAATTGCTACCTGCTACCTCTGATTCCAGATCGCCTCGATTGTCTTCGTGGCACAACCATCTTCTCCAAACTCAATCTAAGAGGAGCCTATAACTTGGTTCGAATCAGACAGGGGGATGAGTGCTTTTTCTTTGTCCAGAAATGAGAGGGGTCCTTAAGACCCTGTATAGACTGTAGGGGTCATCACAACGTTACGATAAATAATTGCTACCTGCTACCTTTGATTCCAGATCGGCTCGATTGTCTTCGTTGCACAACCATCTTCTCCAAACTCGATCTAAGAGGAGCATATAACTTGTTTCGAATCAGGCAGGGGGATGAGTGCTTTTTCTTTGTCCAGAAATGAGAGGGGTCCTTAAGACCCTGTATAGACTGCAGGGGTCATCACAACGTTACGATAAATAATTGCTACCTGCTACCTTTGATTCCAGATCGGCTCGATTGTCTTCGTTGCACAACCATCTTCTCCAAACTCGATCTAAGAGGAGCATATAACTTGGTTTGAATCAGGCAGGGGGATGAGTGCAAGACTGCGTTCAACACCAGAAATGGTCACTATGAGTATCTCGTCATGCCCTTCGGGCTATGTAATGGCCCTTCAGTTTTCCAATTTTTTGGCAATGAGATCTTTAGAGACTTGCCTGTTTCTTATATCATTGTGTATCATGATGACATCCTTATTTTTTCTAAGACCTTGGATCAACATTATGAGCAGATGAAGGTGGTGCTTCAATGCCTTCATGAGAATCAATTTTTTGGCAAGCTTGAAAAATTTGAATTCGAGAAATCTAGACTTGCTTTCGTGGATACATCATATCTGCGCAAGGCTTACAGATGGATCCTGCCAAGGTCTCTTCCATCCAACATTGGCCACTGCCCAAGGAACTTAAGCCAATCGAAAGGTTCCGTGAATTTGCAAACTATTATCAACGTTTAATCCTGGATTTCTCAAAAATAGCCGCACCTATAATGGCCATTACTAAAAAGGGGGCAGAGCATGTTTCTTGGTCTCCGTAGGCACAAGCTGCTTTTCTCAAATTAAAGAGACTCTTCTCCACAGCTCCAATTCTTATTCACCTGGACCCTCTCCATCCATTTATCCTCGAGGTCGATGCTTCTGATATTGGTGCTAGTGCAGTACTTTCCCAGAGAATGGATTTCCAGTCATATCTGCATCCTTGTTGTTTCTTCTCTGCAGCTGAACATAATTACGATGTCGGGAATCAAGAGCTCTTGGCGGTGAAGATGGCACTGGAAGAATGGAATGAAGAAAATCAGGGCTCCACGGATTTGCTCAATGAACTAATTTATTGCCAATAGACTTGACGTTTCGGCCATACAGGCCTTTCTCAAAAGCAGAAATGGCATAATGTGCATAACAGTGAACTCAACCCTCTTATAGCCCCAAAACCAGGTGTCAGGAATTGTCCAATTAGTCCAATAAAGTCCCTCATCATCCAGCACCGTCGCTCTGTTGAAAATCTCCTTCCTTATTAACATCATGTGTTGATGTGTCCTCCAATAGGAATCCTCTTCTGTGTTCTCACGAGTATTCCTGAGTGCCTGTGTGGCCGAAACGTCAAGTCTATTGGCAATAAATTAGTTAATTGAGCAAATCCGTGGAGCCCTGATTTTCTTCATTTCATTAACCCTGGATTGACACAGAGAATCCTGAACCAGGAGCACCGGTAGTTGTATTATTAGTTTTTTTATAAGTGTGCAGCATTTATTATCTTTCTACTGGAAGAATGGAGACATCTCGTTGAGGGAACTTCAGTACCTGTGACCATACTAACTGACCACCGTATCCTGAAGTACCTCGGGCGGCCTGAAGATTGAAAACCCGCCAAGCGAGATGGGCTCTCTTTTTCACCTGCTTTAACTATATTCTTTATTTTAGACTGGAATCTAAGAATGTTAAAGCTGATGCCTTTACCTGCCAGTTTGCTTCTGAAGATTCGCTGGAGACTGACGAGGGTCCAATTATCCCTCTTTCCAGGAATGTTGTCGTAATAGCTCCCACTGTCATGGACCACATTCACAAAGCCCAGTGTGAGCTCCCCGCTGGTCTCTTTGTACCTCCTTGTCAGCTCTTTGTCCCCTTCCCTCATCATCTACAAGTTCACTAATGGGGTCATCACTCCAGATTTGTGGGTCACCCAGGTATTAAGAAGACCAAGTTTCTCGAGCAGAACTCCTGGTGGCCAGAAATCAAGAACGACACCAAGGACTTTGTCTCGCCTGCGTGATATGCGCACGAACCAAGGTGCCACGTTCTCTAACATGTGAGTTACTTCATGCCCTTCCCGTTCCATTCCTTCCATGGATATACCATATATTTGCATCAGGGAGGTATTCCGCCTGCATGGCTTACCAACAGATTGTCTCTGAGAGGGGCTCCTAATTCATCGCGAGATTCTGGAATGCCTTATTTCATTGTTTGGAAATTAACCTCCATTTTTCCTCCACCTACAACCAGTAGTCCAATGGCCAGACAGAGAGGACTAATCAAATGTTGGAACAGTTCCTCCGGTGCTATGTTTCCCAGCAGCAGGACAATTGGGCGGACCTCCTGTCTTTGGCAGAATTCACCAAAAGTTCCTGAAGTGCGCTCTCTTCTTCGCGGCACATGGGTATAAGCTGACTACCCTTCCCGGCAACTCCTTGGAAGTAGGCGTCCCTGTAGCATATACCAGAGCCAACGACCTACAGGATCTCTGGAAAGGCATATAGGCAATTCTTTGCATTGGTGGCAGAGACACAGAAGAGAAACACGGATAAACACAGAAGGGCTTCACCCGAATACCAAGTCGGTGATGAGGTCTGACTCTTGATGCGTAATATCCGTCTATATCAGCTCTCCTCAAAATTTGGACCGCGCTTTATTGGTCCTTAAAGGATTTCCCAGAAGGTGAATGAAGTGTCCTTCCAGCTTGAACTTCCTCCATCACTCAAGATTCCCTCCACCTTTCATGTCTACTTGCTGAAACTGGCCATCTGGAACCAGTTTTACACGACTCTATCCCCTCCTGCTCCAATTTCTGTGTATGTTGTCCAGAAAATCATGGACTCCCATATCTCTAGAGGGTCCCTCCAGTACCTGATTGACTGCAAGGGGTATGGCCCTAAAAAGAGGAGTTGGGTGAAGACATTGAATTTCGACTTTCCTGCCTTGGTCAAAAACTTCCACAAGGCTTTTCCTGCCAAACCTACCACATGACATTTAGAGCTTGCCCCCTAAAAGGGGGGGTTCTATGAGGATCACAAATATGGATACCTTCTAACTTTCCCTGCCTCTACCAACTTGGCCACAGAGGCAGGAAGTCAGCCTCTTCCTGGGCTTATTGCTCTCACCTGCCTTGTCCCTTTATAAGCTTTCAATTCCCCTTTTCTCCTTGCCTGTGCAAGGTACTCCTTGCTTAGTCTCCTGCTGGAAGCCTTAGACCCTTGCCTGCTGCCAAACAACCTCACAATTACCATTCTGCCTCTCTACAGCCCTGACCTCGGAACTGTGACTTCTATTTTGCCTCTCTACAGCCCTGACCTCAGAACTGTGACCTTGACTATTCTGCCTCTCTCCAGCCCTGACCCTAGAACAATGACCATGACCATCCTGCCTCTCTCCTGCGCTGACCCCAGAACGGACCCTACTATCCTATTGCTTCTGGATTCAGATCCCAGGTACCGGTCGATCTCTACTCTCCATCTCTGCCTAGTGGGTCTGTCTCCTGGACAGTACATAGCAACATAAGTGACCGTAACACGTATGAACACCGGGACTAGGCTCCCCCTATTTTGCCCTTTATGTGGGGCCATGTTTATCCCTTGCCCCTAATGCCCCTCACAACATTGGTCTGTGATGTGGGGGAGAGGGGAAGAGGGGCTGGGGAGGTTGTATAAATCCTCTCCAGGGTCAGGAAGACAGTCTGTGCCCTGCCAAGGAAGTTCCCGTCCACCTGTCCCTCTGTTATGATGTCATGAGCCCATACCGTATGCTGTTATGCTGTAACACTGTTTGATGCTTGTAAATAAAATAAAAATTTAATAAAAAAGAAAAATTAGAAAGTAAAATAAATACTTTAATGACTTTTTACGGTCTGTTGTTGTGTTGGCGGTTGTGGGGGCACTCTAACCTTGCCAGATAGGGCTCTATGGTTCGGTAAAGTCCTGTGGTGGTTGCAAGTGGCGAATGGGCAGGGTTAATTTAAGCGTCACCTCCTGGTGGTGGCCATTCTCGCTAAAAGTCTGGTGCTCTGCTTGGTGGGTGTTGTGGGCCATCGTTTGAGTACCATTGGCCTTTACCCAGTGGTTGTGCATTCTGGCAGAGTGGCACTTACCGGGTTCCGTAATGTAATTTAAGAAAAAGCGCGGCCTTTGTACCTCCAGACTTTTGTTTGTGTTTATTTATTATAAGTATTAATATGGGGATAGGTATACACAGGGTGGGGGCGAGGAGTTCCATCTCAGGCTCCAAGGTCAAGGAAAGACATCACCTTCAGGAAGAACTTCTGCAACATGTCTACTGCAAAGAGGTAGAAAACACTGGCATTGTGACAAATTACATTTGCTGATTAATTAAGCTACAGTATCAATTTGATTCACACAAAATGTGGCAAAAAAAGAAAATAACTGCAATGTTTATGTCTTCATTCTATCCAATCCCCCTATTTTTAAATTTTTTTTATCAAAGCATTATCCCTTTCCCGGGATTTTTAATTATAATTACATTTTAAAGTCATTGTTATGGCTAATAAATTAGAATAAAAAAAGATACATATGTAATGTGAATTTGTAAAACGCAGAAGAATAATATCTTACAGCAGCTGAAGAGGCTCCAGCAGTGATATTGGCGCAATGCCCAGATGAGTAAAACAGCATTGAGGAATCAAAATACATTTTCTTATATTTTACAGTAGAAGACGTATTTGGCACGTCTGTATGTTCTGCATGAAGATTAAATATCCTACGACAGCTCTATTATTAGTACTTTTCTACAGAACTGGGTTTTTTTTTTAACTTTCATGCCACTTTAGCTTTGATGCCTGCTGAGAAATACATAGGCATAGATAAATGAAAGATAACGCGATTTAAGTATTTCATGAGAAATTTGCTGTTATATATTAGTATGATTTTGATCACAATACATTTACCTACTAATATGGTGGCTGATCCAAAAAAAAAAAATTAGAACTAAAAAGCAGAGTAAAGAGAGAACCACATCCCGTTAAAATCAAAACATCACAGGGTATATTTATCAAGGCGAAACTGGTGCAAAAAATTCATCTGATTTATCAAATAAAAAAAATTGTATTGCTTTCTATTGGGTTTTATGGTTTGAAATATGGATTTTTCACTAATTCTTCACTGATTTTTGTGGCACAGAATGGCCCCAGTTTTGTACCAAATATACATTAGCCTAGAGCCATCAACCTCCGTTAAAATATAGTTAATGTCACCCCCCGATTAAAAAAAAAGCATACTGGGTGCTTTACCTGCAATTTTGTAACCAAAGTCCTCAACATTGTGGTAAAATGTTACTGGGTGCGATATTTTAAGGTGAGTCACAATGCAGTAATTAACTTTAGTGATAATTATGAGTTACCGTACTTACCACAACGCAATACAATGTGGGAGGGTAATCTTACTGTATATTTCTAGCATAGGATTATGTAATATAACTTATTAGTAGCCCAATGGTAGAAAATACAAATACATAGGATGCCTGTGGCTACCAATATATACCACAGGCACCAAAGGGGTTAATATTACACTCAAACTACAGTACACAAAATAACCCCCTTGGATATATTAGAGGCTATCAAACAAGGGCTTAACCCCTACCACCATCCCATCCGGGAGGCCTAATCACCCTCCCATGGCCATCTGCCCTCAATACTACTCCACTAAACCCCACTCCCCCAACAAACCTACCCCCCCCCCCTCACACCCATGACACGTCTTCTGCGAGTTATTGGCAGCTGGTTATACAATATCATAGTGAGCTATTAGATTAGTGCCATTGGCTATACATAATGTTAACGTATTTTGCAATCACATGTCTGTACGTAATAATTATGTGTGCTTAACGGTTTGCACTTAGCTGCATCAGCACACACCATTAAAACCACTACTTTTGGGGTACTAACCTCAGACTGCAACAACTGAGCCTAGCAAAAGGAAGCTCTATAGCACAATGAAAAAAGGAAACAAGCTGCCATAAGGCAGAGAGAAAAATAAAATATACTTAGCAAAGATGAAGATAAAGTGCTCATTGAGCACATTCTTAAACTTGAAGGATGCTGTTTGGTAAGGCCTCTATGAGAACCTCAAGGGTGGGAAAGTCTACAATATGGAAGGCTCTCTGTTGAAAGGTAAATGCTATAGCTCCAACCTAGCATACTACGGAAGCGCTGAAAAAGAGTTGGCATGACAACAGACGTAGGCTGAAAGAAAACTTTCAGAATTCTCCAAGCTTGCTGCGGGGACTGGAGGAGGACCTCCACATGATTTGAAGTTTACAACTTTTGAGAAGAGTGCAAAGGAAACCTTCAAGGTAGTCCAAATTCAGAAAATAGGATGCAAAGTGTAGACTCTGCTCTGCTGAGGAAGGCAGATGAAAGCTTTTCTACACACTTTATACATATACTACACTTCATAAATATTCATACATGTTAATTAGTTTAGGAATGGTATAGTAACATGTGGTCACTGTATCACCTAGCACTCAGCATCATGCATTGCTATAGGCATATTAATACCACAGTGCCACATCCAAACTGTTAAGGCAAGGATTACAAATTATATCAGATTATATCTAATATAAACATGTTCTCATAATCACACACAGGCTTTGTTAGAGTCTAATACAACCTACATCAACGGTAATATCATAAAATAATGTATTACAATATTTACAATATATACACATTTTATTTTGCAGTATTGGTAGAGACAACATTGGTGGAATCTGAACTGGAAGCTTCAATGTCTCAGATGGTTCAAGAAGAGATGCTGATCTTCAACCTGCAATCAATACAAGAGGACAGTCAATAGGGGGTCAGCCCAGATACACAACTGGTCCACACCACAACAGCAATCCCAAGAAGACAGTATAAACATTTTTAGTGTAACTGTTCAGTAATCTACCTCTACTACTAATCCCACTGTGTCCAATTTAAGCCTGGAGGCTATTCAAAGCCAGGAATGATCGTTGTTCCAGTGTCAGGAGCAACAAACGAAATCTTGCCAAAAATGTATGATGAGCAAATAATGGCCATTAAGTTCTTATGTCACTTAGGTATGGCAATAAGCGACTTTGGTGAAAACCAACACAATTTATAGTGTGCACTAGAAATATTTATAGGCAGTTGTGTCAATCAATAGATTCCATTAAAGAGTCCTTAGAAAAGGGTAGTAATATTCTTAAAGGCAAGAATACAATATTAGAAATGTCAAATTGCTGTTTTCATTATTTCATCCTTCTCCTCGTTATTCCAACAGCTAGACCAGGGGTGCACAAACTAGGGGCGCCCGCCCCCCCCCCCCCACCTAGATGGAGCACAAGACGTTTTTTGGGGGGTGCAGCATTTACAGAGGCCCCATGCTGAGAGTGCGAAGCCTCTGTAATTCACTTACTCGGCTTCAGTCCACTCGTCTTTATGGCAACGTGGCATAATTTGACGCCCGTTGCCATGGAGACGTGGCGTCAAATGACACGGTGGGTCACTTTATGTCACCCCACGGCGTGATTTGATGCCTAAGGGGGGAGCAACACCAGAGGAAAGCAGGCAGGGGGGCACAGCAAGTTTGCACACCACTGAGCAAGACCAATGTACACAGACTGAACTAAGCCCACCTCATTACTTGAAAGCTTAAGGGGAAAGGTTTACCATTCCAGGTGCCCTCAGACAGAATATCCTATTAAAAAAAAGAAGTCTGTCATTAATTAATGAGCTAAGTTTTGTAACAGCCAGACTGTTATATTTAATATCCACGGTTTATTAACGGATAAAACTCAGGAATACCTACTGGATAAAAAATGATTACTACTAATCAGCATGGATTTATGAGGAATAGGTCATGAAAAACTAGACATATGTTTCTTTGAGGAGGTAAGAAGGAATTATAATCAAAATAAAGCAGTTTATCTACTTTAATTTTGTAAAGGCTTTTGATAGAGTGCAACACAAGAAATTGGTCCACAAAATAAAGGAAATTGGTCTGGGTGAAAATATTTGCACCTAGATTCAAAACAGATTGAATAATAATAGTCAGAAGAGAATTGTCACACAATTGAATATGTTCTGGTTGGGCTAAAGTTGTAAGTGGAGTACCTCAAGATTTGGTACTAGGAACGCTGCCTTTTAACTTGTTTATTAATGGCCTTGAGGTTGGCATAGAGTCTAAATCTTTGTAGTAGAAAAATGGAGAAAACAACGCACTGCCCGGGAGTCAGGTGGTATAGAAGTAAAAAATATTTATTCAATACAAAACATCACCCGAAGGAGGTGTAAGGCCTCCTATGTGTTTCAGACATGAATGCCCTTTGGGTGATGTTTTGTATTGAATACATATTTTTATACTTCTATACAACCTGACTCCCAGGCAGTGGGCTGCTTTCTCCTTTTTCTACTACATGGATTTCTCTATCAGCAGCTGGACACGCCACCACAGACTCATTGAGGCTCAAGGAGCGGGTAACATCTAATTCAAGATATGAAATATTGTGAGTTATGGATTATTATGAGTTCCAGTATCGGTTATGTTTTCTCCAATGAGGTTACATCAAGGTGAAGACCAGCATTTTTGATTGTTCCCTTCAGGAGATGCAATATGTATTACTGACTGGTTACTCATTCATCACTTAATACTTTACCCTCTCCATACTAGAGTCATATTTACGAGTTATATATACACAATCATTATTGATGACATCGTTCTGATATTCCATTATCACTGGAGCACCCACTCTTTACATACAGTCTAAATCTTTGCTGACAATACTAAATTAAGAAAGGTAGTAAAATCAGTGAAGGATGTAATTTCAAAACAGGGATGTACAGTACCAAATAAAAAGACATAGGAAAGATGTTGATCCAGTGAGAAATCTGATTGCCATTACTGGAGACAGGAAGAAATATATTTTTCCCCCTTTGGAGAGCTACACTAATTGGATAATATTTCAATGGAATTTTTGTCCATCTTCCTCTGAATCAATATACTGTAGATCCAAATATAGGATGAGTATCTCAATTGTCTAAACTTAACATAGGTTGAATTCAATTGACAGCTTTATTTATTTATTTATAAACATGTTTTACCAGGAAGTAATACATTGAGTTACCTTTCCCTTTCAAGCTAATAGAATTTGTAATTTGAGCCAATTGTATAAATTTTTCTAAAGTGGCATTGTTGGCCAAACTGTACATTGACAAGTCAATTGTCTACAGTTGTATCTCCTCCCTGCCCCACAAATTTGCTGATGAACTGCGTGCTAAACGTGGAGTGTTCACAGCAGCAGTGCAGAGCAGGGGGGAATTGGCCATCAGGATTAACATAGTGGGAGTCCCTGCTTCTCCTGGCTGGCTACAGGACAATACAACTGACTGCATCTTTATCTTGAGTCTTGCTCTATGATGCAGACTATCAAACATACAGTAGATCTTCTCTTCAACCAACCCTCCTCTCTCCCACTTTACCATGTTTTTGAGATAACCCAACACAATTGTATTGCTATGGCAAACTGTTACAATCATCTGTGTGGTGCTGCATAGATTATCTCAAAAACATGCTTTGTCAGAGGAACTCTGAAGAGAGATGTGAAAAACAATGTTTGTTTTTGGTTGCTTTGTTGTTGTTTTTTTTTTGGTTCTTGTGTAAATACAACTTTTTTTGTGCAATGTTTGTAACGCTCCAATGTATAACAAAAATAACAGACCAGATAATCGTCTGTTAAAGTGCCACCTGTATTTTGTAGGTTTTGTTAAGAAAGCTCAATAATATAGGAAGTAGTGCAAAACAAATAATTGTACTTACAAGTAAAGAATTAGTGAATGACAATCTATGGTCCTTCTTCCTTCCTCCTTCCTCCACTGTATTGCCAATTTCTGCCTCATCTTCCTCCATATCTTCAGGTAGGTCATTTTCCAGTACAAACAACATTCCCCTACTCAGAGCTACAGTATGTTATGGAAAATGCAGCACATTGCTACAACTTCACACTCTATAACTGTAGCACAGGGAAGTGCTCCACCAGACCTGTCATGTCACCTGAAACAACTTTTCAAAAATCCATAGATTATTTCTATGACACATCTGGTGGAAGCATGGACCTTGTTATACAAGATCCCCATGGGTTTGAATGTATTGACTAAAGGCGTTAGGAACCAAAGTCTGAGGAAGAAGGCATCACCATCTGTAAGTAAATGGAAAATAGCACAGATTAATTCTGGGACAATTAATTGACAATAGTAATTAGGTGTAATATTTTTTAAAGTGTACTTACCGAGAAGTTATTCCATTTGTGGCTGCCTAGACTTCAGTAGTTCCAAGATGACAGAGGGCAAAATATGAAGAAATCAAAGGTACAGCCAAGGTATTTAGCAACCAGATTGGGATGAGAAGTGAAGCATCACAAATGAGCTTGATGTTAATGGTATGTAATAATTTGCGGTTTCTGTACATAGCTTCATCCCTATGTGGAGGCACTACTGCTATAGGTGTGCAGTCCATAGCTCCCAGAACATGCGGCTAGTGTGCTACCTAATACACTTTTTGTTTGGTGTCAGTAATAGCTTGTTGATCCTGCTGGAATGTAATTAAACTTTTCATTGTAGAGAGCCATGCCCTCAATATCAGACATATTATACCCTGAAATGACCATGGAGTACAGTACAATGATGTAGAACTGCTAGTAATTTGACCATTGGAGGGATAGATGTTCTAATAGTTATTTTAGGCTCTAACTCAGCCTGAATAAAATAAAATATATCAATGATAATATGAGGCGGTACCTTCGTATTACTTTATTATCAGACATGCCAAATACATGAACTCTAGCCCTATAAACAAAGTTAGGTTTGAGGATATTCTCCACTAAGCCTGATATTTGTTCAGTGAGTGTATCCATACCTGTTATAATTGGTCTGCCGTTGTTTCCTGGTTTGTGAATTTTGGGTAGCAAGCAGAAGACCCCAACTCCTGGGTTGCAAGGTACTAGTTGCTTCAATTGTGGTTGCAGGTGGTTAGGGAATGATTTGATGAGATCCATGAGTTGCTTTGTATATTCCTGGGTTGGAGCATGCGTGAGTTCCTTGTAGTAGGTGTTGTCTGTGAGTTGTCTGTTGCCTTCTTCTGTGTATTTATTTGTGTTCATAAGCACCACTGCACCTCCTTTATCTGCTGGTTTGATGGTAATGTTGTGGTTGTTTTGCAGTTCCTTGATTGCAGATCTCTCCATGGGGGGATAGGTTGTGCATTGTTTTCTTCTGCTGTGCTGATGCTAGTGATATATATAATATCTTTTTTTTTCTTTAAATATTTTTTTTTCATTTTTTTTGTACATTATGTGATTCAAGTAAGTAAAAAAATACTTGCATCAGTATACCCAATGTATGAAACAATCTGTCTGACAAGGACCACAAATTAAAGACTTTGTAAAGGACATTACATGTCATATAAAGTACATGAGTTAGTGGCTGAATATCTCTGCTAGAATTTAGTTTGCATCTGGTTTGCAAATGTTATTCTAATATTAACACACTGTATGCTACAGACATAACTGTCTACTCTATACACAGTAGTGGCTATATACTATACACTATATAGCCACTGACAGAGCATTAATGTAGCCACAAAAAAACAAATGTTGTTTTGTTATGTCAAGTTCTAGTAAGATTCCCACATACCGTCTGACAATAATTAGCAAAGAGCTGTTGGTACATCTGTCTTTTAATGTGAATCCTGTCTTGCCTTAGATTTTATTTAGCATTCATGTTCCTCATACTCAATAAAAGTATTTTGTGAGATATTATTTATACCGCTTGTTGTTAATTTCTGAAATTTCTATGAAATCTCATTTTAAAAATGGCTATCCTCCCTACTGAGATCCAGCAATAGAGGCCTCCATGATTGCATTTGCATTATGTTTTGAGCATTTGTTTTAAGGCATGAAAAAATTTGAAATGTAATAGCTACGAAATGTCATAGGTGAGATACTATATCAAATATATACTCGGAAGAGTCTATTTACTTTTTTTTATGGAAGCATTAACTGGAGCTCCACAAGGAGGAGCCATGAGATCATTATATATATATGTTCATCCTTAGTATTTGTATCTATATCCAGAGAAATAGTTTCTTCACAAATTAATCTGGAAAAAAAATAAAGGCAGTAAATTCCTGCTGTACTTGTATGAAAATATAAATGGCTTATGATGCAGACGTTTTTTTTTCATACAAGGTATACTGTATGTGGCACAAGCTAATCTTAAATTAATCTTACAGAAAGAAGCAGCACCAATCTCAGGAGAATGGGGATGTACAGCCCAAATGTGCTACAGTATGTGAGCAGGAGGTGGAACTTTCGGCAGTAAAAGGGAGGAGTCACAGTACCAGTTAGTAAGAAACCATGTCATTTTCCTCCTGTACGTCCATTTTGGTTCTCTCACACTAATTATGGGGAGGAAAATAAACTTAAACAGAGGTATGCTCTTAAGGTAATAAAGGGAGGGCAGATCAAGGTCGTCTTTTTTAATCACTAGCCAAGGAGGGACAGCTAGTGAGTTGGGTGGAGCGTCGCGTTCCCACGTTATTCCTCGTGTGTAATATCAGTAAAGGCGTAACATTAGTGCCCATACATGTGTCCTGTGTATGTTTATAGGGTGGGCACAATTGAGGCTCCTCGAGCCATAGTTGGTAACATAGAGAAAGTGTAAGTGTGTAAATATTCACGCTTTTTGCATCAGAAAGATTAATGTATGTTTACTATTTATTGCAAAGACATTACGTTTTATAGACTTAGAAACATTGAAAGCTCATATATAACATTTGTATTACTTTTAGGTTGGTCTAGATTTCACTAGGAATTACGTTGTAATACAATTTTTACTTTCTTCAAACTTCTTTAGGAATTTAACATTCAAACCAGCACTTGCTAAGCTCCCTAGGTAACTGCCCAATGTTCAGATTCCACTCGTAGAACAGTTCATTGTATCTTGACAGTGCAATCCAAAGGGAAATAGTCAGAATCCGAAATAGAATTGGGAATACAACAAACATCACTGATCTATGTGAGATGTCAAACCCTGTCCAGAGAATAACATACAGGATATCAGAGCATGTGTATACATATAAAGGATGCATCTGACAATGAAAGATTAGAGATAGTGTGAAAGTTACAGTATCTGAGAAAAACTGTTGTAATGTAAAGGTTATCCAATAAAGTAAAAGCATAATGATTTCTAATTATTATTGGGCGTATAAAGCCTCAATACACATTATCATTGATTACAGTAAGTCATTTTAACAAATGGCATGTGGATTTAAAAAATAATTTCTAGCTGTTTGGTTTTAAGTATTTTAAGGCAAATCCAGATAACCAGAATACTAAAATCTCTGTACACTCACAGCTGATCACTAAAACGCCTTAACATATCTAGCAGGATATTTAGAACTGTAGTTTGAAGAAGAGAAAAATAGCTGATCAGATAGACTACCTTATTTTCAATATCTTATCTGTTCCTGTCCATATGATAGCAGTTTTGCTTTTTGCTTCCTGTGGGGCAACATCTGATGATTGGTACCGCAAAATGTCATGTAAATGCCTCATTGCTAAAGGTGGGATGTCACCCTGTCACAATGTTATGTTTCTGTATGTATTTTGTTACATTTTCTTGTATTGCTTATACGGATTTTCTTTTAGCCCTTTCTCCTAATGTGCATTGCTTTTTGTGTTCTAGCAGGAAATAATAATTTGAGGTTTTTATGCACTCTAGTTAGCCTAAGAGGGGGTTGGTCTAATGACCACTTACTAAATAACTTAAGGCGAACTGTGTGATCACAATCCAGACGCGGTTTTGTATTCCCATTTATGGTATATATATATTCCCAGTTTGGTATATAAAAAAGTAAGATCTGATAAAAGACATGCCTGGATGTCCATCACATAATTCACTTGGCATCATTTGACAGCTATATGTCAAGGAGAAGTAAAAGCACTCACTGTTTTAAGTGCTTTAAGATAAATAGGATTACCTATTCAGTACTACCACATCTGAATACTGTTTGTCATTTTACATTTTTGTTAAGTTCTGTACGTCAGAAAATCCTTACAAGTTTATTTTACCAAGTATCACGAGGCTTTGTTAACATACAGGAAAGATTTGTGTGGTAGAGGTTCAAACATGAGGTTCAATCCAGGTAAGGTGTTGGAAGTATGAATCTTCGGTAGGATGAAGATAGTGAACATATGGGAGTAATTGAGATGAGGATCAAGATATGGACTAATCTGTGTAATGAAGACATTTAAATGTTAGCATGTAAAACATGAATTTTGTTTGGTTTGGACATACTGTATGCATGGAAAGTCGGTGCCAAGGTGTGGCTAAAGAAGATGATTGGGCAAGGTATATAGTTCTTACTGCCAGCAACATAAGACTAAGCTTTTTTGTTGTTTTTATTTGCTACTATGTGTAGTTATTGCTTCAGATCATCCAACAAAATTGCACCCTTCACTGTTCATGTTCATTATTACAATGAGCTGGCAGCAGCAAACTGTATGTGCTATAGGTTGCAACTGGTACACATTAAATTAGCCCTAGTTAAATTGGTCATGATAAATGTGCTGGAACACTCTATGGTTGTTCTAAAAATATTGTATGAGTAACAAAAAGGCCTACAGTACCAAGCACATATTGTATTTCAAATAGTGTGTTTAAATAAGAAGTTAACGAATTCCAACACTCAGGCCAAGATTCACTGGGATCCATTAAATCTGAAAATAACACAATGTGACCTAAAACAGGAACTGAAGTGATTTTGCATTAGATGCTATAGGTTAAAACATTTATTTATGTAGATATTTTAAAAAAAATCAGTTGAAAACCATATTAAAATCCAATAAGATGTGCTTACCTTTCTTTGCTAAATCGTTATTAGGCTCATATTTCTCAATTAGCTGCTGCACTTGTTCTTGCTTTAATGGTGGGTAGAGAATTTCATTTAACCGTGGATCTCGCTGCTTAGAATTAATGAACTCTGCCATCTGGTCAACAGTGAGGCCTGGTTTACTTTTTGCACCACTGCAAGAAATAGAAAATAAGTAATGGTACGGTAATGTTGTACATTTCTAATGACCTTATCTAATGCATTGAAGACATCAACTATCCCAGGGGTGCTCATCTCCAGTCCCGAAGCCCCCATAGCAGGTCAGATTTTCAAAATATCCCAGCTACAGCATAGGTGGCTCAATCAGAGTCTCAGTCGAAGACCAAGCTTCTGAGCCAAGAGTGATGAAGCAGGGACTGGTTGAGCCACCTGTGCTGAAGCTGTGACTGATTGAGCCACCTGTGCTGAAGCAAGGATTGATTGAGCCATCTATGCTGACGCAAGGACTGATTGAACCACCTGTGCTGAAGCAGGGATATCCTGAAAACCTTACCTGTTGCGGGGCTTGATGACTGGAGTTCAGCCCCCATGAGCTATCCCCTCCCATATTATGCTTGTATTAAATACCTGAATATACCCCTATATAATCATTGCAGACTAAACCCATGGTCTTCAAGACTAACATTTCAGATGCCTAACATATATCTGGAAAACCATAACTTATTTGTAATCATTTTTTCATGTAATAAAAGCAGTTTGTGTACATTTGACTTTACATAATCACATGTACATCCTTCATTATAAGTGTTCTTCAGTTCCAACCCAAGGCCTTAAAAAAAGGCTTTCAGCATATTTCTTTCCTTGAAATGACTCTGATTTAATGGCATGGCTGGGTTAGCTTCTGGAAAGAATAACTGCCACCTAACCTACTGTACATACTATGCACTTTCACACCAATTTGAAATCCAACACCCTCCCACATACTGTAAACTAGTAAACTAAGCAATAATAAAATGGAATCAAAGCAAAAGCAGCAAATGTGGGCCCACCCAAGGTTGTACAGTATGTGTTTGTGCTTTGTGTAGAGGTGACAGATGACGCTCGTGAAGACTTTATGGTACAGTACCTTGCTCTAAATTTTGTTTTTCAGTGCATAGATTTCAATCCCTGATTGATTGACTGGTGTTGTTAAGGTAAGCTTAGGCGTGTTGTAATGATGATCTAACCTAATGATCTGTACAATTTTTATCATTCCACAAGAAGGTACTCTGAGGTTTCGTTTGTCTTTGACTAGTTTCAGTTTCCGTTGGTGCATCCTAATAAGGGAATTACCTGATTATAGAAGACTATACCCATGCTTATTTTCTGGTTTCTATTTACTCTAAAGCAGTTGGATTATTTGCTCTTGCATGCATTTGTACAGGCAGTCCTCGGTTAACCGCCCTGCAAACCGCCGTCAGATAGTGGACTGTCGGATTGCGGATCCAATGTGAATCCACGGCGGTGAGCGTCGGATAATCCGTTCCGCCGTCAGATAATGCATTACCTGGCGACGGATAACGGACCGTCGTATAGCGAGGACGACCTGTATATGAAAAGATTCCGCCGGTGAAGCCATATCTTAAATAAACTGATATATAAGTCATAGCTTTTCTGTATTTTCCTTAGACGCTGATGTGGTTTACTTGAGTGCCTGAAATAAGTACTTATTCCACTGTCAACATCACTGAGAGTATTGATCTCCCAGAAGTCAAAAAAGGAGAAAACAATCATGTTCAAGCAATGCAGAAAACACTGAAAGGTGTAATCCCTGTTGAAGGGGACTTGACCGCTTAAAGCTGTAGCTGAACACGCATTTGACAAACGGGAGTGCTATGGAAAAATCAAACTCCTCCTGTGTCTAACCTTTCCATGTTTATAAACTAAATATTAAAATATAAAAAATAACACTCACAAATGTCAATGTTTTGTCTAAATTCATTAAACACAGACATTGGTTCATTTTGGTCCCAAGTGTGGATGCACCGGTAATGTTTGAACAAATGCCAGCAATAGAGATGAGTGACTGTTTTCAAATCTGCTTTGGGAAATGTTCTCTGAAATATCGCAACCTTTTTGACATTTATGAGAACCCCTGTGGATGAGTCATTTACAGATGCAGCATGTCTCGATCCCATGATTTGACTTCTGCGCAATGAAATGCCTCATATTCTCATTTATCTTCTTCCACTATTTATTTTTTGCTCTGCTCGAGTTTTTCTATATCCTTAAACATTTTCCCATCATTCAAATGCTACATTGTTCACAGCATGTCCTTGATCTTAAAATCCAGAGGAGGATAAGGATAGTCAATGGCAGGGATGTGAAGCAGCCTATGTTTATGATGCTGTGTGAGCTGAGTGGCCCTGTTTTCATGCGAACTGCTCTCTGGAAAAATTACGGTACATTACCATAAAATGTGATGTGATAATGATAACTTGAACTCTTGCATCAAATACATTCTATTAAGTCATGAAGAACAAGTTATTGGATTTTAATTCTCTTTTCAGAAGATTTCTCTATGTAAACAATGAATCTTTCAATTCTAACAAATAAATATTCTGCTTAATTAATACGTTATGCAATATTGTAAAGTCGTCAACAAGACCTTTAATTGGCTCTTACAACTACTGTACAAAACAGATGAAAAAGAAACTATATTTTTTCTTACAACTCTGTAAAAATATTGTCAATCTCAGGTCGCGGGCATATGTTGTTTAAGAAGATTCTGTATGCTTCCGGAGTGAAGTCCTCTTGAGGAATTGAATCACTCTGTGGAAATAAGAGAAATGAAGAAATGAAGTAAAACAAAAATGCAATCTCCTGACTTTCAGTGCTCTTGTAAAAGCAAAAGATCTAAAAAGCATTACAATTTCCATTGATGTGTTTTTTTTCTGATTATATTGAAGTGACCAGTATCCATAAATATCCCCCAGAGTTCAGGCGGGGCAATTGGAATACGCTGTGTACAGTACCTTTACTGGCTTTACATATTAATATATATTGACACAAGAGGGGTAAGTACCACCACTGATTTGTAACTGAAATACACATCCTAGAGTTTAAGATCATTAACCCCTATAGTGATAGAGGAATCTATTGTACAGTGTGTTGTAGGTGGCAAATACAGAGCATGTCTGTCTTCATTATTGTACTTGATTTACCACAGTTCTCAGGAACCTGGGGGTTCCTGGCTCTAAAAACAGCATGGTTCAGTAGCAGAGGACCTCTTGGTTCCAACTACTGTATGTAGAATATAAATATATATATATATATATTTAAATTAATTAATTTATTTATTTTACAGCCATGATAGCTGCTTTAACATCATCAAAGGAGCTTGCGTTGTAATAAGTGGAGGGGGAAGATGAGGAGGGTGCTGGTATTCTGAAGATATATCATGTTAGCTTATCAGTGTTCTTTTAGAAGCGGATATCAAGAGAATGTTTAGTGTTCTGACGAAATACATTTGTAAAGAACTTGTAAATGCATGAAGTAGAGCAGGAGTGGCCAACTCCAGTCCTCATGGGCTACCAACAGGTCAGGTTTTAACAGGGTCGCCAACAGAAATCATGGGGCCCAGGACAAATGAAAGGAGCAGGACCCCCCTCCACGAACCCATAGCGCACCTACCGCAATTTTTTTATTTATCACGCAACATTTACTTAACTGTTTTCTTATTGTGATACAGAAAAAAACATTACAATGCAACCTATTTATTTTTGAGTGAGTGACTGGGTGGTGAGTGAGTGACTGAGTGGGTGAGTGACTGAGTGACTGAGTGACTGAGTGGGTGAGTGGGTGAGTGAGTGACTGAGTGGGTGAGTGAGTGACTGAGTGGGTGGGTGAGTGAGTGGGTGAGTGAGTGACTGAGTAAGTGAGTGAGTGGGTGACTGGGTGGGTGGGTGACTGGGTGACTGGGTGGGTGACTGGGTGAGTGGGTGGGTGACTGGGTGAGTTACTGGGTGAGTGACTGGGTGAGTGACTGGGTGAGTGACTGGGTGAGTGACTGGGTGAGTGACTGGGTGAGTGACTGGGTGAGTGACTGGGTGGGTGACTGGGTGGGTGAGTGAGTGAGTGACTGGGTGGGTGAGTGAGTGGGTGGGTGGGTGGGTGAGTGAGTGACTGGGTGGGTGAGTGAGTGACTGGGTGGGTGAGTGACTGAGTGGGTGAGTGAGTGACTGGGTGGGTAAGTGAGTGACTGGGTGGGTGAGACTGGGTGGATGTGAGTGACTGAGTGAATGAGTGAGTGACAGTGGGTGGTGGGTTACAGTGACAGGGTGGTGGGTGACAGTGACAAAGACTGGGTGGTGGGTGACAGTGACTGGGTAGTGGGTGACAGAGACTGGGTAGTGGGTGACAGGGACTGGGTGGTGGGTGACAGTGACAGAGACTGGGTGGTGAGTGACAGTGACTGGGTGGTGGGTGACAGTGACTGGGTGGTGGGTGACAGTGACTGGGTGGTGGGTGACAGTGACTGGGTGGTGGGTGACAGTGACTGGGTGGTGGGTGACAGTGACTGGGTGGTGGGTGACAGTGACTGGGTGGTGGGTGACAGGGTGGTGGGTGACAGTGTCTGGGTGGTGGGTGACAGTGACTGGCTGGTGGGTGACAGTGTCTGGGTGGTGGGTGACAGTGTCTGGGTGGTGGGTGACAGTAACTGGGTGGTGGGTGACAGTGACAAAGACTGGGTGGTGAGTGGTGGGTGACAGGGGGTGGTTAGTGACAGTGACTTGGTGGTGGGTGACAGTGACTGAGTGGTGGGTGACAGTGACTGAGTGGTGGGTGACAGTGACTGGGTGGTGGGTGACAGGGTGGTGGGTGACAGTGTCTGGGTGGTGGGTGACAGTGACTGGGTGGTGGGTGACAGTGTCTGGGTGGTGGGTGACAGTGACTGGGTGGTGGGTGACAGTGACAAAGACTGGGTGGTGAGTGGTGGGTGACAGTGACTGGTTGGTGGGTGACAGTGACTGGGGGGTGGGTGACAGTGACTGGGTGGTGGGTGACAATGACTGGGTGGTGGGTGACAGTGACTGGGTGATGGGTGACAGTGACTGGGTGGTGGGTGACAGGGGGTGGTGAGTGACAGTGACTGGGTGGTGGGTGACAGTGGCTGGGTGGTGGGTGACAGTTACTGGGTGGTGGATGACAGTGACTGGGTGGTGGGTGACAGTGACAGGGTGGTGGGTGAGAGTGACTGGGTGGTGGGTGACAGTGACTGGGTGATGGGTGACAGTGTCTGGGTGGTGGGCGACAGTGACTGGGTGGTGGGTGACAGTGTCTGGGTGGTGGGTGACAGTGACTGGGTGGTGGGTGACAGTGACAGAGACTGGGTGGTGAGTGGTGGGTATCAGTGACTGGGTGGTGGGTGACAGGGGGTGGTGGGTGACAGTGACTAGGTGGTGGGTGACAGTGACTGGGTGGTGAGTGACAGTGACTGGGTGGTGGATGACAGGGTGGTGGCTGACAGTGACTGGGTGGTGGGTGACAGTGACTGGATGGTGGGTGACAGGGTGGTGGGTTACAGTGTCTGGGTGGTGGGTGACAGTGTCTGGGTGGTGGGTGACAGTGACCGAGACTGGGTGGTGAGTGGTGGGTGACAGTGACTGGGTGGTGGGTGACAGTGACTGGGTGGTGGGTGACAGTGACTAGGTTAAGTGACGGGGTGGGTTGTGTGGGTGACTTACCTTGACTGGGTGGGTGCCTCTTCCCCCTTGCCACCGATGTCCCCTTGGCAGCTGACCCATTACGGGGGGGGGAGGTGGGTTCAGGGAAAGCACAGTGACTGGGTGGTGGGTGACAGTGACTGGGTGGTGGGTGACAGTGACTTGGTGGTGGGTGACAGTGACCGAGACTGGGTGGTGAGTGGTGGGTGACAGTGACTGGGTGGTGGGTGACAGTGACTGGGTGGTGGGTGACAGTGACTAGGTTAAGTGACGGGGTGGGTTGTGTGGGTGACTTACCTTGACCAGGTGGGTGCCTCTTCCCCCTTGCCCCCGATGTCCCCTTGGTAGCTGACCCATTACGGGGGGGGGAGGTGGGTTCAGGGAAAGCACAGTGACTGGGTGGTGGGTGACAGTGACTGGGTGGTGGGTGACAGTGACTGGGTGGTGGGTGACAGTGACTGGGTGGTGGGTGACTGGGTGGTGGGTGACAGTGACTGGGTGGTGGGTGACAGTGACTGGGTGGTGGGTGACAGTGTCTGGGTGATGGGTGACAGTGACTGGGTGGTGGGTGACAGTAACTGGGTGGTGGGTGACAGTGACAAAGACTGGGTGGTAAGTGGTGGGTGACAGGAGGTGGTGAGTGACAGTGACTTGGTGGTGGGTGACAGTGACTGAGTGGTGGGTGACAGTGACTGAGTGGTGGGTGACAGTGACTGGGTGGTGGGTGACATGGTGGTGGGTGACAGTGTCTGGGTGGTGGGTGACAGTGACTGGGTGGTGGGTGACAGTGTCTGGGTGGTGGGTGACAGTGACTGGGTGGTGGGTGACAGTGACAAAGACTGGGTGGTGAGTGCTGGGTGACAGTGTCTGGGTGGTGGGTGACAGTGACTGGGTGGTGGGTGACAGTGACAAAGACTGGGTGGTGAGTGGTGGGTGACAGTGACTGGGTGGTGGGTGACAGTGACTGGGTGGTGGGTGACAGGGGGTGGTGAGTGACAGTGACTGGGTGGTGGGTGACAGTGCCTGGGTGGTGGGTGACAGTGACTGGGTGGGGGGTGACAGTGACTGGGTGATGGGTGACAGTGACTGGGTGATGGGTGACAGTGACTGGGTAGTGGGTGACGGTGTCTGGGTGGTGGGTGACAGTGTCTGGGTGGTGGGTGACAGTGACAGAGACTGGGTGGTGAGTGGTGGGTGACAGTGACTGGGTGGTGGGTGACAGGGGGTCGTGGGTGACAGTGACAAGGTGGTGGGTGACAGTGACTGGGTGGTGAGTGACAGTGACTGGGTGGTGGATGACAGGGTGGTGGCTGACAGTGACTGGGTGGTGGGTGACAGTGACTGGATGGTGGGTGACAGGGTGGTGGGTGACAGTGTCTGGGTGGTGGGTGACAGTGTCTGGGTGGTGGGTGACAGTGACAGAGACTGGGTGGTGAGTGGTGGGTGACAGTGACTGGGTGGTGGGTGACAGTGACTGGGTGGTGGGTGACAGTGACTGGGTGGTGGGTGACAGTGACTAGGTTAAGTGACGGGGTGGGTTGTGTGGGTGACTTACCTTGACTGGGTGGGTGCCGCTTCCCCCCTTGCCCCCGATGTCCCCTTGGCAGCTGCCCCATTACGGGGGGGTGGAGGTGGGTTCAGTGAAAGCACTGGAGGGGGGCGCACGGAAGGTGGCCTTGGGGGGCGCATGGGAGGTGGGCAGCTGGGGGGGCGCACGGGAGGTGGGCAGCAGGCGGGGGCGTGAGATGCCGTGCGGTTGCAGCATTCTCCACAGCTGCTGCTGGGTTGGTGCGTGGGAAGTGAGCTCTGGGGGTGGGGAGCAAGGCTGGCAGGCAGCTGCAGCATCCCCCGCAGCTGCTGCATGGGGCAGGAGGCACACGTGGGGATGCAGGGTTGGCGCTTCCCCCCTCCGTCCCACGTTGGGAGCGTGGGTGAGGGGGGGTTCGAGGAAGTGAGGGGGGGAGCGGGCCAGGCCAGGCCCACAGGCAGGGTCCACAGGCAGCAGGCAGGACACCCTGCGGGACCTCGGCACTGCGCATGCGCAATCACCACCATTTTTTTTTTTTACTTTTTTTTTCATATAATGGCCAGGGCCGCACCCCCTGACTCACAGGCCCGGTTTGCCTGTGCCTTTTGTCCCCCCCTGTTGGCGGCCCTGGATTTTAAGGATATCCCTGCTTGAGCACAAGTGGCTTAATCAGTTTCTGCTTCAGCACAGGTGGCTCAATCAGTCCCTACTTCAGCACGGGTGGCTCAATCAGAGGCTCAGTCTTCGAAGGTGGCCTTTGAGGATTGGAGTTGGTCACTCCAGAAGTAGAGTGAAACAGTGCAGGATACAGGCATACCCCGATTTAAGGACACTCACTTTAAGTACACTCGCGAGTAAGGACATGTCGCCCAATAGGGAAAGGGCAGCTCACGCATGCGCTTGTCAGCACATCCCGAACAGCAATATCGGCTCCCTACCTGTACTGAAGCTGTGCGCAAGTTGGGAGACCATAGAGCCTGTTACAAATGCTTTAGTTACATCCGTTATGCACGTATATGACGATTACAGTACAGTACATGCATCAATAAGTGGAAAAAAGGTAGTGCTTCCCTTTAAGTACGCTTTCGCTTTACATACTGTACATGCTCCGGTCCCATTGCGTACGTTAATGCGGGGTATGCCTGTAGTAAGTTCCAGAGGTGCAATACAGCCCAGAAGCATGGGAGAATGGCAGGAAAACGTTTCCATGGAGGAGTATGTTTTTGGCAGATTGGAGAGAATGCATGGGGGGGGGAGATGGGTGGAGGGGAGAGGGGGCGGGGGAGGTGTAGATATAGTATATAGAGAAGAAGTCTGAGATTTAGTTAGAGACAGTGTAGAGCTTTGTGCTGTAAGTGAGGATAGTATTTTGAACTTGATTTTATAACACATTAGGTAGCCACTGATGGAATTTGCATGGTGGAGCAGGAGAGAAGAATAGTCCATGAAAGACTAGCTTAGAATATACTGGAATAGGATAGGTGAGAGACAGAAAGTTCAGTAAGCAGAAAGTTTACAGTAGTCAGGACAGAATATTATGAGTGAAAAAGTTAAGATTTGGTTGATACAGGGGTGAGGGAGATTGGGTGATAGTAGGAAGTAGAGGCCGGATCGAGAGAAGGTCTTTTTTTGTTGGTTTTTTTTTACCATGGGTCTGATGAAGGCATGTTTGAAAGATGAGGGTAATGGTGAACTGCTCAGAGAAAGCTTGAACAAGTCGGTACGTTAACGGAGGTTAGAAAGAATAGATTGCAATGGAGAAGTTGTAGGGGGAAGAAGAGAGAAGATAGGAGGACAGGGGAGAATATACTGCAAGGGAGCAGAACTATGTGCTTAGCAAATTCAATCACATTTACTATTTGTATTAATGTGCTACAAGCAGCGGTGCGCAAACTGGGGGCGCGCCCACCAGGGGGGCAGGAGATTATTCGGGGGGGGGGGGGGGCGCGTGTAGTTGCAGTGGCCCCGCACTCTTCCCCAAGATATTTAATGTAATGCCAGATCGTGTGAGACCCCTGCAACACTCCCCTTACCTTGTTTCAGCCGGCTGTGTGACACGTCACCATGGCAACGTGGCATCAAATGCCGCCGCGGGGCTATGTGACGTGACGTCACATGCGTCAAATGATGCCGCGGGTCACGTGACAAGGCGTCACGTGACCCAGCAGCGTCATTTGATGTGGATGTAAGGTGGGGGGGGCCTTACGGAGGCAAGCTAGACAGGGGTGCGCAGCAGGAAAAGTTTGCGCTCCCCTGTGCTACAGTAACTAATAAGGCTAACAATATTCCACTTTGTTTCTTTTTTTCCCCATAGATCATCATTCCTTACATTTGCTTCTTGACTATTTAGTCAAACTAAATGGAAGGAAAAAGAACCATAAAAGTAATTTCCTAATTGTAAACTGGAGAAAGCAGCTTACAGATTGTATGCTTTTTAAAAAAATGAGTTGTACTTCTTAGTGAGATTACAACATATATATTTCATGATCTTTAACGTGATATGCAACTATAGCCAGGAAAAGGAATTATTCAGTATCTAAGACGGTCTGCGGTTTGAAAGTTAGTCAGGTAGATCAAGAGACCAGCAAAGGAAATGGAAAGCCAAGGAAATAGATTATATCATATGACTAATTGAAGGGGAAGTTACTCAGTTATTTTTACAGTAATTCAAAAGTAAACAGATCATCCATCAATCTCTTGCAAATGGCAGATTATGGCGGTGTCCTAAATAGTTCATCTAAAAACATACAGTTTACGAGGTGAAATAATAACCGAGTCCACACGTAATTCAGTGTTTTATAGTAGGCCTCTCCCATTTGAATTCAAATGGGGACAGTTAATAGCTGTTTTATTAATCTTACTTAATTGTAATCAAACTTCATCAACAGCCATTTACTGGAGACCAAATTACGTATCCTTTTATTTTCTCTCCCATTGTACTGTATCTAACTTTTTTCAAAATAAAAATGATAGACTAAAGTAAAGTTATTAATGAAATGCTGCTTCCTGGTCAAAATGTTGGGCAATAATTGTTCTGAAATGCCTAGAAATGTTGGCACCTCACCACATTTAAATTAGATGTTCTGCTCCTGCACCACACACAAACACGTTCCACCCTCTACCTCCTCCTGCCAGACGACGATAAAAGGAGAGAAAAGGCCCTGGGCCACAATAGTAATATCCCTGTGCAGGGAATGGATACTTGAGACCACACCTTTACTTCCAACTTCCAGGCCACGGCATTTCACCTTTTAAACTGCTACTGTAGCTCTCCTGTAATCTGTTTCTGGGTGGTAACCCAGATTCTGACCAGGGAGAGGAATCATTGGTACTGTACCCGGTTCCAAGATTCAATGTTGCTGATTGAAACCATGGAAACCCCACACAGACCCGGTCTAGCACCGGTACCAGGAATCTCAGACCAGAAATTATGACACCGCAGACCAGGTCCCTGGTACCCTTTTTCTTGGCAATCCACATCTAGCACCTGGGACTGGTGGACATGGTCCTGGTGAACCTGCAGCGATCCCCAACTCCCAGTGCCATCTGCTTCATAAGCAGTACCACCGCAACCAGCACCAGTAAGGTGACTGCCCATCCTCCCCCAAACTATCATGGAGCAGTGCTTATGTATTATGAGGGGGAGAGGGGAGGAGGGATAAGGCTAGGTGTGGAGTCCTCAATAAAAAAAAACATACATTGAACCTATTTTTAAAACCTATTATACTAATAGTCACCTAGGGACTTCAACTCCTCCAGCAAGGGCATTATTGGCCAGTAATGCACTATTCTTCAGGGATTATTACTTAAAAATAATGAATGTGACATATGTAATGGTTATTGACTGCGACGTCTTTTGAATTATTCACATGAGAGGGACCTAGCTAAAACCCGATGGCTGAATGAATGCAAATTTTTCACTGCTTCGTGGCTGAGAAACAACAGGGGTATATGTAACAAGTGTTGCAAACTGAAGCATTGCTCCAGAACTAGTGCAAATTGCATTGTTTGAACACTGCACGACTGCGTCAATATATCAAGGTGCTTTGCTGCAAATTGTTTCACTGGAGGAGAGGGATTATTGGAGAACTTGCTGTTGGTTTAGGTGGCATTCATCTCTGATCCAGAGAGATACCATATGCAAAAAAAGTAAAAAGCAAGATTAACAAGATTTACATGTTGAAGACGCAAATTGACTCACATACAGATATTTACACCATTTTGATACATATCCTCCTGTGTCTTCAGGTATATATTGTGAGAGGATTAGTTCATGTTCAGGAACATGTTTAGTTAACATTGTCAGTTAATATTTTGTTTCAAAGTAGCATAAATAAAAAAACTGATTTGAAACTGAGCCCAAATAAAGACAAATACTAAAATCCTATTAACTACAAATTAATTTAACCAAAATACAGATGTTAAAAGAAAATCTGACTATCATTGGTTTGTATTCCTGGAAAAACCATGATTTCTACAAAACATACAAAATGAAAAGTTATTTCCTAGTACTATTTTGGGCTTTAAATGATCAAGTTTCATTAAAAAAAAAGTATTTTCACTTGATCTGTTTTTCCTAGAAACTACAGTATGCTTTGCAAAGTCAATCTACAATACGATCATCATACAAGGCACTTCTTCGCATTTGACTTCTTTTAAAGTTTGTTATCTATACTATAATTGTAAGTTGGACTCCGTTTGTTTGTTTCTTTGTATGTCCGAAGCATCGAAATCTCAGAAACGGCACCACGTTGCACAAGGAAACTTTCATTGGACATTCTGTTGCGGATTTGTAGGTCAACACAACTATTTTGAGCTTCCAATGTGACTCACCTCCCAAATAATGGACATTCTAAGTTTCCCTCGGCTGTCCAGCAAAAATGTTGGAGCAGGAGCGGGGTGGGGGGGGCGGGGAGGGGGGCGCGTGGCTACTAAGGGAAGGGGCGTGTCCTTGCCTGGATCGGGGCTGTGTATGTGTGTGTCTGTGATGTGAGATGTGCGGGGGAGATGTGCCAGCTAGCATAGGGAGATGTGCCAGCTAACATAGGGAGATGTGCCAGCTAGCTGGGGGAGATGTACCAGCGGGAGAAGGGGGTGGACATGTGACGGCAGTGGGGGGAGATGTACCAACGGGCGGGGGGGAGATGTGCCAGCAGAGAGGGGACATGCCACAGTAGCACGGGGAGATATGCCGCCAGTGGTGGGGAAGTGGGGGGGTGGGGACATGTTCCGGCAGCGGGGGGGAGACACACACAGACAGACAGACACACACAGATAGAGACAAATCTCACCCGCACTACATCCAGCATTGGGGGGGGGGGCAGGGGGGCGGGGACATGTATTCAATATTACATTCCCTGGGCGAAGCCGGGCACAAAAGCTAGTTGTAGATAAAGCTAACTATGAACACAATCTGTTACTTAAAAAGAGCAAAGTCATAACATAGCATAACTTCTACACATACATTTTTTGCTACCGAAAATATTATGGTCTTCATTGAAGTGTTTTAATATCCTTATATTTACTTAATGGGAGGAGAGAATAACATACTGTAAGACATAGCATTACTATCTTCACAGGAAGAAAACACTAGAAATGCTTTTTTTTTTTTTTTGTTCCTGTTTTTTCCACGTGTAACTCAATTGTCGAGCGAGTAAAATGTATTATGCAGCATGTGTGAGATACTTACTCTGCCAGATGGAAGACAACAAGCCTCTAATGCAGTTTCCACTCGTTTCCTATCAGCAGAAAATAGGCGGTATATGCTGCATTAAGAGGAATAAACATAGGTATTTTATTTATTTTTGCCATGTTAGAGTGAACAAGCAGAGTAAAGGTTTGTGGACTATACAATGAGCCTTGCATATAAGGGAGTCTCGGTTAAGTTTCATGCAGTGACAGGACATCGCATCATGTCTCTTTAGTGAAAGTACAATTAACCTCTTTAGTCTTGGAGAAATCGGTGACATGTTGCATTTAGAAACAATAGATTACATCAGGGGTGCTCAACTTCAGTCTTCAAGCTCCCTCAACAGGTCAGGTGTTCAGGCTATCCCAGTGTCAGCACAGGTGGCGCAATCAGAGGCTCAGTCTTTGACTGAGCGTCTGATTGCGCCACCTGTGCTGAAGCAGGGGCTATTGAGTCACCTGCGCTGAAGCAGGGATATCCTGAAAACCTGACTTGTAGGGGGAGGGGGCCCAGAGGATTGGAGTTGAGCACCCCTAGATTACATGATCCTGAAAAGTCAATTGTCCCATTTCTATAAAATGTAAAATCAGCATGGAGCACAGAAAATGCTTACGCTTATTAAATCATTCAATGCTCGGTGGGTCAGCAATGCCTGGCTCTGTAATGTGTTGTTGTTCACTCCATTGTGGAATTGAAGTTCTTAGGAGACACAATAGTGCTCAGATATTCTAATACATACAGTATATGGAAATTGTACTTATTCTTGTTATTAAAGCAGCTTAGCAAGTCCATGGAACTCATTGGAAAATTGTTTTCCTCTGAATGTTATGAACAGAGACAAATGTACATTTATTTTGAGTGTCACTTTCATTGGCTAAAAAATAAGAAAGTGACACCAGGGACATATATAAATATATATGAAAACAAACAGACAGAAATCCCAAATAGAGCACTCACAAATGTGCATAAAGCATTATACATTTATTGATAACAACATAATTAAAACCACAAAATTAAAACACACACACATATATATACATATATATACAGTATATAGAATCATTTTGTATATCATTCCTGGTGTGCTGTCTCCTCATTACTGGACTCCAATCTGGTAATATCTCCATTATTCTTACCTATGGGATTAACATCTGGATTTTTCATTAATACAGGGTGCTGGTTGTTGCTTTGCATTATATATATATATATATATATATATATATATATATATATATATATATATATATATATATATATATATATATATCTTAGAAGCTACACTTCTAAGCTTAGAAGCTATATAGCTTAGAAGCTACACTTAGAAGCTAGCTGTTAAGAACTCAACTTACAACTAGTACTGTAGCTGCAAAATCAGATACTGTTAGACGGAAGAGGTATAAGTTAGCAGGTAACTAACTATTCTATAGAAGGAAAATAATTATAAGTATGGCGAATCATGGATAAGTCTGATTAATTTGAACAACCGTGAGCTTTCTATTAAGATCAGCACAACATAACATAACGTGGCACCCTTCGCAAATAATACTATATCCAAGGTTTCATGCAGAATGTAGTTTTGCAACAAACACAATGTGTTCCTAAAATGTTATGTAACGGGTATTCCCCCCCCCCAATCGCAGATATAGTGGGGGGTGCAAGGAACATACGGTGTTACCATAGGTGTGGTGCGTTACCTGTTGGCTCGCAGGAGGGCTGAGCTTCCGCCACGGGGAACCTGGGGCAATTATACTAGGGGTAACCACTTACTCAATTCAGCGCCTCCACCTGCGATGGCTCCCACCAGAGGGGGAGTGGTTCCTCGCAGGACAATCAATAATACCATACACAGTGATTTATATAACTAAGGACTTTACTAACGAATAATAATGATAACCTGTGTCTCTCTCACGGTGAGACACTAACAGTGACGTCTCGCAGGACGATTCCCAAACACTAGGTGATCCCACCCAGTGTCCCAAGAACCCCACCCAATGTCCCGTACTCCTACAGAGATAGTCAATGGGTGACTGCGCAGTCACTAAGAACCTCTAGGCCTGTTGGTGCACATGTGATGGTATAATACCTGCCGAGCACTCCGGTGCTCGGGTCAGCAACAAACTTCTCAAAGGGTCAGACGTGTGATGAATCCGTCTGATCCAACCGAACTCCTTGCACGTGCGGACCGCTTCACAGGAACCGCAGCGTCTGCTGTGTCCCTGTCTAATCTAAATGGTACTAACGTGACAGGAACCCTAACCTAGGGCCTGTCCCTGTAGTACAGCAACCTGTAGTGGCTTGGGGAACTCCTAGGGCCTGCAGGGGTAATGACCTGTCCCACTCCCCCAACTACCCAAGTCCCTTCGGTAAGTGATCTGGAATGGACTAGAGTACTCTTCCATGCAGTACTTGGGCGTCTACCTACTGTTGGCTAGCCTAGTGCAGATCCTCTCCAGAATTCCTGCTCTCAGTTACCAGTTTATCCCTTCAGGCATCCTACCCCTAGCGCTACCTCAAGGTGACTAGAACAGCTATAGCCCTTCTCCAGACCCACTACTCTCTGACTAGTCCCAGCGCCTACAGCAGCAAGCTGTAGCTCACTGGAGGTTGGCAGTCAACGTGCTGCGCAACAAGGTGCCTGCCTGTCAGACCTCACGGCACTGACAGCCGTGACTCTGACAATGCAGCACTACACTAAGGGCAGCGTCCCTATCTTGGGCCTCCCTCAGCAATTACCCACTAACCTAGTGGGGAGTTGGGGCCTACCTGGGGTGTGGGTACCTATGGGGTGCAGGAGCTGCTCTCGCTCCCCGCACCTTACTTCCCTACAGCTCCCACTAATGTAAGTGGCAGGGTCCCTAACCCGAGGGCTGCCCCTGGCAACACTCACCTTACTGGGGAGCTGAGCTATCTCGAGCCCTGGGGGTGCTGGCCTAGTACAGGGAGTCCCTGACTCCTGTACCCTACCTCCTTCCCTGGGCTGCTCCGGTCTCTGACTGATCTAACGTGCTGCAAGCCCGCCAAATGTATCTCTTTTCTCAGGGGTCTCCTAAGCCCTATTGGCTCCCTGGGGTCACATGGGGCTCGCAAAGGCTCTGGGGATATGTAGTCCCAGCTCAGAGCCTTCCCTGGTAGGCTAGGGGTTCGCGGGCTTTTCCCTACCTTCACTGCGCTTGCGCAAGCTTTCCCGGGCTGCCTCGACCTTCCCTCAGCTCTCCCTGCTCTCGCGCGAGCTATCCCTGTCTCGGGGGCTGTCCCTGCGCCTACGCATCCCTGCGCATGCGCAACAGTATCCTCAATGGCGGCGCCCTGCTTGGCCGGCCGCCGGGACCTTAGAGACGCGATCGCGGCCTTAGCAACCGCCCGATCGCGTCCCCGGCAACCGGCCGCAGGCAGGAGAAGCCGCGCTGCTCCCTGCTCCAGCCCCCACCCTTGGAAGCAGCCGTCGGGTCTGTCGGCACCCGCGACCGAGCTGCTCAAGGGGAGGGGGGTCTCCAGGAGCCACGGGAGCTCCAGGCTACACTCTCCCCCTGGTGAAACTCCAACGACCTCGCTTGGATGGCAGACATAACCTGGTACACAGTTATACAATGAAAATGCAGGGCATATGTACAACCTATCACTGGTGACTTTAGACATCAGGTTACAATACAGTTCACATACCATACCCGAGGCCAGCTGAGCGTCAGCTGTTTGCTGAGACCATTCGTGGGGTGCCCCTAACTGATCAAGTGGGGGTACCTCACTTTTGCGTCCGTGAGCCTCCCCCAGAAAAATTTCTTGAAGAGCACACCGGAGGGCAACAGTCACTGGTTCCTCGCTACTTCCTCCCCCTGGTGGAAGGAGTAGCACCATGTCTCTGAAGCAGACCTTTACCCGGTCACCCGTGGCATGGATGCGGTAGACCAGGCGGCCAGGACCTTTTCCGCGGTCCACTACTTGGCGAATGGCACGCTCCCTTTTGGGCTTAAGGGAGGCAATTTTTACTAAATCCCTCGCCACACAGTCCTTGTCCCTACGTACTTGCGAGGCTTCCGCTGGGAAGCGAGCAATGGACAATGTCTCTTTCCTCAAAGTCTCTGTTTCACCTGGCAGGGGGTAAAGGGTAGATACCTTACCACTGTGGTGATTCACGGTAGCCAACAGGTCCTCGGGGACGCTGTCAGTTCCCACCTCGGCTGTATCGGGACCTGTCCCCGGCACTTCTGGGACAGTCCACTTACTGGCTTGAAACTCGGGAGCGTTGGATCCCGGTCCTGGGACCATTTGAGTCGGAGCGCACGGGCTCACACTCGGTTCAGGAGCCGTAACTCTGACCTTTTTCACGGCCACCTCCATCGGAGCCTGTGGGGGGCAAGGGGGTTCCTTACCACTCTGCTGGCTTGCAATGGTTTTCTCTTCTTGTGGAACACTGTCAGGTATCTGCGGTGCTTCACCTGACACCACGACAGAGCTGACTGTTCTCTTCAACTGAACGGTAGGTGGTAGATACTGGTCCACTCGCATGGCGGAACAGCTTTCTTCTAGGGGGAACACCTCCCCCTGTGATTCCTCTGTCTCACTGCTGGGGTGGTTCGCCGGTAGGCGCATCGCCACCGATGGTTCGTCCTTTTCCGTAGCTGGCTGGGCCTCAGTTCTTCCCGCTTGGTTGCAACAGGGAACCAGGGCAGCCTTGTCTGTCAGCTCCTCCACCTCCGTGGTTGAGGTAGAGCAAGTAACAGCATCTTCATCTCTGTGTTCTGCCATCTGAGATTCCTGCTTGGGATCTGGGACTGTAGACTGCAGCAGCACAGGCTTTAGAAACTGTGCCCCGCAGCTGGCACACTTGGGGCCCCAGGTCTGTTTGCCACCTGGGAAGTCACACTGATTACAAACACATCGTATACACCCCTCGTCCTCCACCACGGCCACCCGATATTCTATTGGTAGCCTAAAATGGTTAAAGTCCATACCACCAGATAGACTCAAGTCCTTTTGTAGGCACGGGCACACCAGAAAGGATATTTTCCCTCCTTTAGACCGCCATGCTCCATATAAATGAGGGTGTATTTCTCTGCACTCTGTACTGTTTTTAATGGGAACAGCAGTTGCTGATCGCTGTTCACTGAGCTTGCTCCCCCTGGTGGAATGTAAAGGAGGGGCTCGCTCTATCACTGAGTCACTCACATTGCGGGGGCGGAGCTCTGGTTTTCCCGCCAGTCCCGGACGGATTTCTGCAACACAATTTGGTGCAGGCTTGCAGTCAGCAGCACATGTGCTCTCCTGCTTTGGCGGGAGACGCCATTTTAGGTGTGACTCCCTTGATGAGGGAGCCTCCATTTTGATCACAGTTCTGGTAATCTCACTAAGGCTCTCTGAGTATGCAAGAGGGTAGCCTTCTGGTGGGGCCTCTGGGAAATGCAAGGTCAGAGGGACATTTTCCTGGCATATTTCCTGATCCGTTACTAGCCATAGTCTACAACACTGGTCAGTGGGGTCGTACCGGTGCTCTATCCTCTTCCACCCTTGGTCTATGCCCAGGAGTCTCCCTAGAGCCTCACAAATTTCCCTCAACTTCACGGCACTACTGGGAACATCCCCTACTACTAGCACATGTCGCGGGGATACTTCTGTCCTCTTGGTTCGTTCGTGGGCCTCATGGCTTGCAGGCCCAAACATGGTGAAAAAATCTAAATTGGCCAATTTGGAAAAAATGAAAACAGGGCACCCCAGGTCTATCTCAGCAGCGCCTCCAAATGTAACGGGTATTCCCCCCCCCAATCGCAGATATAGTGGGGGGTGCAAGGAACATACGGTGTTACCATAGGTGTGGTGCGTTACCTGTTGGCTCGCAGGAGGGCTGAGCTTCCGCCACGGGGAACCTGGGGCAATTATACTAGGGGTAACCACTTACTCAATTCAGCGCCTCCACCTGCGATGGCTCCCACCAGAGGGGGAGTGGTTCCTCGCAGGACAATCAATAATACCATACACAGTGATTTATATAACTAAGGACTTTACTAACGAATAATAATGATAACCTGTGTCTCTCTCACGGTGAGACACTAACAGTGACGTCTCGCAGGACGATTCCCAAACACTAGGTGATCCCACCCAGTGTCCCAAGAACCCCACCCAATGTCCCGTACTCCTACAGAGATAGTCAATGGGTGACTGCGCAGTCACTAAGAACCTCTAGGCCTGTTGGTGCACATGTGATGGTATAATACCTGCCGAGCACTCCGGTGCTCGGGTCAGCAACAAACTTCTCAAAGGGTCAGACGTGTGATGAATCCGTCTGATCCAACCGAACTCCTTGCACGTGCGGACCGCTTCACAGGAACCGCAGCGTCTGCTGTGTCCCTGTCTAATCTAAATGGTACTAACGTGACAGGAACCCTAACCTAGGGCCTGTCCCTGTAGTACAGCAACCTGTAGTGGCTTGGGGAACTCCTAGGGCCTGCAGGGGTAATGACCTGTCCCACTCCCCCAACTACCCAAGTCCCTTCGGTAAGTGATCTGGAATGGACTAGAGTACTCTTCCATGCAGTACTTGGGCGTCTACCTACTGTTGGCTAGCCTAGTGCAGATCCTCTCCAGAATTCCTGCTCTCAGTTACCAGTTTATCCCTTCAGGCATCCTACCCCTAGCGCTACCTCAAGGTGACTAGAACAGCTATAGCCCTTCTCCAGACCCACTACTCTCTGACTAGTCCCAGCGCCTACAGCAGCAAGCTGTAGCTCACTGGAGGTTGGCAGTCAACGTGCTGCGCAACAAGGTGCCTGCCTGTCAGACCTCACGGCACTGACAGCCGTGACTCTGACAATGCAGCACTACACTAAGGGCAGCGTCCCTATCTTGGGCCTCCCTCAGCAATTACCCACTAACCTAGTGGGGAGTTGGGGCCTACCTGGGGTGTGGGTACCTATGGGGTGCAGGAGCTGCTCTCGCTCCCCGCACCTTACTTCCCTACAGCTCCCACTAATGTAAGTGGCAGGGTCCCTAACCCGAGGGCTGCCCCTGGCAACACTCACCTTACTGGGGAGCTGAGCTATCTCGAGCCCTGGGGGTGCTGGCCTAGTACTACCCTACCTCCTTCCCTGGGCTGCTCCGGTCTCTGACTGATCTAACGTGCTGCAAGCCCGCCAAATGTATCTCTTTTCTCAGGGGTCTCCTAAGCCCTATTGGCTCCCTGGGGTCACATGGGGCTCGCAAAGGCTCTGGGGATATGTAGTCCCAGCTCAGAGCCTTCCCTGGTAGGCTAGGGGTTCGCGGGCTTTTCCCTACCTTCACTGCGCTTGCGCAAGCTTTCCCGGGCTGCCTCGACCTTCCCTCAGCTCTCCCTGCTCTCGCGCGAGCTATCCCTGTCTCGGGGGCTGTCCCTGCGCCTACGCATCCCTGCGCATGCGCAACAGTATCCTCAATGGCGGCGCCCTGCTTGGCCGGCCGCCGGGACCTTAGAGACGCGATCGCGGCCTTAGCAACCGCCCGATCGCGTCCCCGGCAACCGGCCGCAGGCAGGAGAAGCCGCGCTGCTCCCTGCTCCAGCCCCCACCCTTGGAAGCAGCCGTCGGGTCTGTCGGCACCCGCGACCGAGCTGCTCAAGGGGAGGGGGGTCTCCAGGAGCCACGGGAGCTCCAGGCTACAGTTATATTAACAAAGGTAAGATATGCATCGCCATTTTCCCCCCCCCCGACAACTGCACCCCAAAGTGAGCCCAGGAATGGAACACAACCATATACAGTACAGTAACCGGAGATTGGTTTTCTATGAGGGTGCTGTTGTATCTGATGCATGAAGGAAAATTAATGACATGCAAATCCTTTAATCCTTAAAAAACAGAAATGTGATGTTAAGTCTAGTACTGTAAGTCTTCTTTATAATCTCCTGCATTGGTAACCTTTAATAGCCTACTTAAAGAAGCTTTCTCATTTATATTCTAAGTAAAAAGTGGACATCTAAAATACAACTTGTGCAGAAGTTGTAGGCAGTGCCTTCTTGCTTAGTCACCTGAGAGAAGGGCGCAATATAATAATCTCGCATTTTTAATACCGGTATTTCCACTAAAGATTATGAGATCTGTAAATGGTTTTACAGTATGGTTCATAGGTCTAGACTCACTAAGGCTTGTTAAATCTATTATTCGGTGTTATGAAAAAACTAACATATAATATTTTTTCCGATTTAATGTCATCTTCACTAAGAATAATATATGCATGATAACCATGTGTTCTTTACATCATTTCCATATGGTTGTTAGACTATAATGCAGGAAAACTATGGTAGTCAAAAATCCACATTTAAATACAATACTGTTATGCCACAGGATTTCTTACAAAACCCCATGGCAGAAAATATTGAACTAATTTCATGTCAGAGGCTAACAATTCATTGCATTGGATTTCTTTCAGGCACCAAAGGGGTTAACATACAACATAAACACCCTACAAATAAATGTTTAAAAATGAATATATACATATGTGTTAATACAAACCTCTTAGTACCCACAAATGGCCATCTAGTCAAGGTCAACCCATGGTAAGATGACCACTGAGGTCTACTAAAGTATGTATATAGTCCTAGAAATCCAGCCTCCCCTTTTACACCAAAGAGGCACCAAGCACCGATAATGCCATGTTTTTGTAAATGTACCAATTTTTTGTAATTTTAGGCCATAGAATGTAACACAGTGCTATAACACGTTTATCGTTTTCCCATTTTTCTCAATCTTTTTCTCAATCCTCTACTTCCATTAATAATTATCAGTAGCAGTAGAAGGATCTCGCACTCATCCAGGTACTGTATATAGAAAATAAACAGAAAAACACCAAAAATAGTGCAATACTGTATGATGATGACATTTTTTGGAATAGGAAATAGTAGTAGTTTCACTCACATTTTATGTAAGCGATATAGACATTTGGGTTGCTATGGAGTAACCAACTCAGCAACAGGTTTGTTTCTCCTGGAAACACGGGATACTCTTGATGCGACTGGTTACTCCCAGGAAAGACAAGGAGAGGACAACAGCATAATGTAGACAATCTTTATAACAAGTACTGTAGTATTAAAAACATAAACACTCACAGGCAAGTGAGCCAAAATCAGCAATGGGACCCCCCTGGGTCATGTAGTAGAAAAGTTCAGGAAAGAAACCCTTTTCTTATGCAGCAACCCTCATGGTGGCCTTCCACACCCAGTCACTGTATTGTAGGGGGCTTCTTTTAGCATCCACGGTATTCTGCCACAATCCCACTGCTTCAGTAGCTTCACTGCGCCTGTGAGTATAACCCTACGCCTTTCGGCGTTGAGACTTCTTCAAGGAGAATTTTTGGTGTTGTTTCTGTTTATTTTCTATGTACCTGGATGAGAGTGCACATTTGACCCTTCTACTGCTACTCCTATAGTGGATTGGACCGAATCCACCCAAGTTGCAGCACCCATTACAGGACAGTATTGTTTATCTTTTATTTATATTTTTTCTGTTTTTATAATACACAGTATTTTGCGCTCGCACCTTTGTCTTCATTACTAATTATCAGTCAGACGTATTACCTGTATGCTGTTGATCTCTACTGCTTCTTGAGTCTCTCAGATTTTGTTGTATAATTATTTTATTTTTGTGACCTACTAAAATTGCCAGCGTCTGGTATGATCTGATTTGCTTGATACGTTTTCTCCTTCCTTTTATTCTACATACGTTGTATTTTGAATTTGTCCTTGGTGGTATATTCCCAACTGATAATCTTCTTTTTAATTATAGACCTATTTAATTCCTGCCTTTAATTTAGCAAACACTGGATAATGTTTTTGCAGTTCTGTGGGAGCTTACCGTACCTTGCTATTTTCTCATTCAACAATCGGGATTTAGAATTGGCAACCTAATTTAAATGGCTCTTTAAGCAGTATAAAATTACTTGTATTTTCTCCTGCGTAAACCATAAAAATGTAATACTGATTCTTTACACCTGTCAATTGTATTTGATAACACTGATCATCAGTTGTTGCTATCTAGTCACTAACCAAATATACTTATCAAGTATCGGTTCTGCCATTGGTTGTGCCAAGACTTTATTTCTGTAATTCTTTAAGAGGCCTTGATGCCGTCTAGACCAGGAGTGGTCAACTCCAGTCCTCAAGGGCCTCCAATGGGTCAGGTTTTCAGAATATTCTTGCTTCAGCACAAGTGACTCAATAAGTTGCTCAGTCATTGACTGAGACACTGATTGAGCCACCTGTGCTGAAGCAGGGATATCCTGAAAACCTGACCCATTGGTGGCCATTGAGGACTGGAGTTGGCCAATCCTGGTCTACACCATTGGTTCCCAACTCCAGTACTCAAGGACCCCTAACAGTCCAGGTTTTAAGGCTATCCTCACATAATAGGGTGGAACACCTGTGACTGACGGACCCATGAGCACCCGTATTGCATCTACTGATCAGCTTGTTTACCCTTGGCGCCCAAATTGATCACCGAGGTGGAGAAGCCTGGTGTATCAGTGCTGGCAGCATGAGGGACCAGGAGTATCTCTTGCCTGTTCCAGTGTGGTGCTTGAACAAATCCCCAAGTAGAAGGTGCCTCACCTGCTCGGTGTATCAGTGCTAGATCAGCGCTAGGCGCCGAACACAATTTTCCCAGCAAGGAGCCTAAGAATATTGTCGGAGGCAAATCTGGTCACAGACGGATAAAGGGTGTCAGCAGTAATGGAGAACTAAGTGGCAGCTGCGGGAGACTACTATGGTGTTAGTACACATCAACTACAGCATCAACGCCGAGGAGAAAAAAGGTAACCATACACAGAGTAATATCACACTTGGAAAAACCTGCAGACACCACAAGCAGACTCCATTGTAAAATCGGCGGACTAGAACCAACAGAGGAGGTTGATGCCTCCATTGTTAAAAATCTGTGAAGCAGAATCTGTGTATAAATTGGTACCGACGGTAAAACTCACCCTATTTTCCCTAAGGAGCAACAATATTGCCTACTCTGTATTGTCATCCATTTCTTATACAACAGCTTATCACAACCTTTATTGCTGCAACTATTCCGGCATTTCAATTACCTCCACAGGACTTTATATATTCCTGCGACTGACCGCAAGAGGTTCATACATAAGGAATTTCAGACCATTGAGTCCCAGCTACTTTGTATACCAACATCTAACACGGAGTGCAATATTGCAATCTCTAAACACAGGAGAACACATCTTGTAGGGGTGCTATTGTGGTCCAATATTTTTGTTTATTGTTTTTGCTGGTATGATTTGAGGCAAAATTGTTGCAATATTGCAATAAGTTGCAATATCGGAAAGGGTCTTGTCTCATGAGACCCAATTCCAATTGAGCTATATTTTATTGTGATATGCATGCATTAATGAGGGGTTAAGCTCAATTAAGTCACAGGCATTTCTGTTTGATTACTTCCCTATTTGTGAGTTCTTTTTGTGTTAATTTTAGTATATTTTAATTAAAAAAATCTGTTTAATATACTTACTTTGTTTTTTTTTTTTTTGCTTATCTGAGGAAACTTGGTACTCCACTAACTTCAATTCATTCCATATGTGCCCGAGTGTCCCCTTTCTTTGTTATCCTCACATAAACACAGATGTCTCAATCAAAGGCTCAATCATTTTGATTAAATCCCCAGGCTCAGGCAGCAATGTCCTTAAAACCTGGCCTGTTAGGGGTCCTTGTGGAGTAGAGTTGAGGATCACTGCTTTAAACCATTCATTATAGGTCTATTCACATAATAGATAACCTGCTGCACAGGTACATTGTTCTTTTGTCCAGTCTGCATGTTCCTTGAATGAAGGCTAATAATAACTTCATACGCAGTTGATTCAATAGACAGATATTTCCTTCAAGCACTCAAAGTTTATTGCCAATTAGAAGAATTTGCTTTAGTCAACCATATGTGCTGCTGTAAAGACCAGTGATGTAGTGTCTACTACATTTGGCTTTTCTGTCAATGAGTGTTGTGATTACATATTTACAGATTAGCAGGCATTATTGTACCTATGGTGTGCACCAGCGGTGCAACAGCACGCCAGCCCTGGCCCTTTTGTTGCACATAGCTAATCCATTTAGAATGGTGGCGGAGACTGCTCCTGCTGTTCAGTGGTGCACGTTGTGCAACGCTGATGCATTCCGCAGCAATAAAGGCTTCTCAATCTGCACAGTATATACTGTACACCTTTGTGAAAGGACTTTCAAAACCCCACATTGTTATTATTGTGTCTGCTACTTGGAGCAGGCACATTATTTTCGTTGAGGTTCAGTAGCAATAATATACTAGAGATGAAAAGGTCACTAAGGTCCATACCCTACAGTATATCACTAAAAAGAGAATTACATTGTTCATCTCATAGGGTTTCTAAACATTTCCTATACTCAAGAGCAATGGACCTTCTAATCAAATTAGTGTTTAAATGTCTTGGAAAAGAATGAATCCCTTAATCCATACAGCTTTTTGTGACTGTTGAAAATTGCAGATGTTTATCTCTCTGATAACAGAAGGACACTACAAAGGTCAGTTACAACCGCACAATGTTGTTCCTTTATCAATTAATGTTCCAGAAATAGTATTTTTATTTCTAATGCAACTTCTTTGTATTTTTTTTATCTTTTAATTTTATTTTTCCGTGAACTTTTTTTTTTTTTAGAAATCTTTAATCAAACAGTGCAGACAAATTACACACTATCAGCAACTTCATCTGGAGAAAAGACAGCAGTATCGAATTTAAGGTTAATTGTTTATGAGAAAGGAAATGCATGATTACCTTTACAGTACGTCTCCTACAAACTCCCAAAGCCTGTTTCACCCTATTGTCGCATTTCTCGATACAGTAATTGAACTGCAGGTGAGGATTCTGGGTAATTACAATCAAATGAGCCTATATATGACTCTTTTTCCTTTCCATTAATTTTTATATTTGCCAAGAGCTTCAATCTACTGCATTACACAGCAAAGCCTGGTTTATATTGTGTATTCTTATGCCGCGTCCATGGTTAGCGCGACCGCATGCCCGGTGAGATCAAAATGCTTAATGCAATGATCGCGGCCAGACTGCGTGTGTGCGCATATGCGCCAGTGCAATGGGGCGCGCAGCGCACAAAGAATCAAATACATTTGATTCTGCAGTGCGACAGCCGAGTCACGTGAGCGGTTCGCCCAATGAGGGTGAACCAACTCCCGTGTCGTCATGGCCACGCCTCGGCACGCCCCAGGAGATATGCCTCCCCATTGCATCTAGCCAGGCCACAAATCGCTGCAGCTAAGGTGCGCATGACATCACACGCACGGTCGCTCGCCCTGGCCTTATTCTGTAAAGCTACCAATGTCAAAGATTCAGCTAAGGTCCTTATCCAGAGAACTATACCTTTATTTTATTATAATAAAAGGAAACACACTCTTCTATCCTCCCAGTTTTGAAGGTTTCCAGAGAGGTGAGTTTGTCCGTCAGAATTAACGTTTTATGTTAGTTTTCTATTGCTTTCCTAGATTGTCTTAGCAGAAGTAGATTTTTGGAACCTAAAAATGCACCAATTAAATGAATACAGGCACATATCATTTTTATTTCACTGCCATAAGGGCCAGCAGCACATTGAAATTGCATTACATTGCATTACACTCTGGGTTACTGGAAGATTTAAAAACTAACATTATTGGTAACTTATACCTATTATAAAGTTGCTCCAGTTTGTAAAATTTCTAATCTAACATGCTCTTGATGACCTAATTTAGTTAATAAACGGTGCTAAATGTAAACCATCTCAAAGTGCTATATTTGAGGTGATTTGTGTCCAACCAATGTTACTAAACACACAAATGGAGTTGCTTATAGATATAGTGCAGGTTGCAAGCAAAAGAGGAGGCTTCTTTAGGTAGTAAAACATACAGTATTGCCAGGGCCGCCAACAGAAATTGTGGGGCCCAGGACAAACATTTTAAGCAGGCACCCCCCCCCCCCCCGTGTCAGTGGTTTTGCGAACTGCCCCCCCCCCCCCACCATTTCACACCTCACGAGCCCCCTCTCTTCCCCTCCCCTCATGTATTTCTCTCCCTTCCGTCTCACCCCCCTCTCATTCTACCGCCTCACATGTATTTTTCTCCCCTGCACTCACTCTTTCTCCCTCTTTTCCTCACTCACCCCCTCTCTCCTCTCCCTCCGTCAAGTCAATTACCACACGCTCACTCATTCCCTCCCCCTCACACAATTCCCCCCACAAGATATATACAAAAAAACTTCCCACCCCAATGCAAAAAACTTCCCACCCCCAAAAACATACAAAAAAATCCCCACCCCCCAAATATATACAACCTCCCCCACCCCCCCAAATGCATACAAAAAACCCACCTACCTAATAAAGGTACATATATAAAAAAAACAATACGTATAACCCCCCATACATGCATACATACATACACATATAATACATATATACACACGCGCGCGCACGCGCACACACATACACTTCATATAAAAAAACAACCCTCCCCAATAATATAAAAAATACCCTAACCCATATAAAAATATCCCCAAGCCCCCCAATACATATAAAAATTCCCCCAAGCTCCCCAATACATATAAAAAATGTAAAATAACAGATCCCCATTTTTTAACTTATGGAAAAGTTTTTATTCTAGCTATCTATTCAAGCATTTTATTTAAATTTTATTTTATTAAATATTTTAGGTAACAACATTTTATTACTGCATAATGTACTGTTTGCCTATCTAAACACTAATCACGTGTTCCTTATCCTCTCATTTCATCCTGTGAGCAAAATCCCGTGCGCTGACCAACCCACCATCTCCACATATAAAAATACCCCCAAGCTCGCCCATTACATACTTTAGTAAACAGGGACTGAAGACTATGGCAAATATAGTTTTTGCATTATCTTTGGTGGTGGCAGATTAAATATACAATATATACTGTAACGGAGTGAGGATAAATATTAATTCATTTGAATTACCTTGTGAAGGGGAAAGGTGGGGCAGCGAGTTGGCTGTGTGTATTAACCCTGGTTGCACATATGTCACATGCTCACGTGTGCTGATCGTGACAGATGGTATATTGGGACAGATTGAGGGGAGGTATTATTCATTTGGAGGTCCATGCATGGAGAAAAATGAATCCGCTGAATTCATTTGTATGAACCCTTGTCCCATATGCCGGTCATGTGCTCAAAAGTGTGCCGTACGTGACAAGTTCTATGTATCAAAGGAAAAATGTTGGTGCAAATTCTGCAATGAGTTGAAGCATTTATAGAGCAAGTGGGAGGAGTTAGGGCAGAGTTACATATGCATATTGGTGCAGTTCTATGTATTGAAAAATGTTCAGCTTGCTTTTCTTTATGATTTCCTGCGTTCAATTTCTCTGACACTTTAAAGGTGGAGAAAGCCTGTTTTTAAGCGCAGAACACAACCGCTTTATGTGCCAAATTCTAAAACAGTAGAAATACACTTCAGCAGAGTGTATTTTTGCGGCTTGGAGCAGTTCCACCAACTGCGTCCCCTCTCCCCCCCCCCCAATTTATAGAACCAAGGCAAAACAATACTGCAATTTTTAACTGTATTTGTGAATATTTTGTATGTTGGTTGAACTTTCTCCGACCCTTACACAATCCCCTCTCTCCCCCACACACACTCCCCATTCATTGCCCCATTTTCTCTCCACTCCCCCCATTCCTTCTCCCCCATGCCTCCATTCTCTCTTCCCGTCCCCTCAATCTCTCTCCCCTCCCCCATTCTTTTTACCTCATTCTCTCTAACCCCTCCCCCATTATCTATCGCCTACCCCAATTCTCTCTCTCCCCATCTATTCTTTGCTTTCCCCTCACCATCTATTCCTAGCTCTCCCCCTCCCCATCTATTCCTTGCTTTCCCCTCCCCATTTATTCCTAGCTTTCCCCGTTCCCATCTATTCCTAGCTCTCCCCATCTATTCCTAGCTCTCCCGCCCCATCTATTCCTTGCTCTCCCTCTCCCCATCTATTCCTTACTCTCCCTCTCGCCATCTATTCCTTGCTCTCCCTGCACCCCATCGATTTCTTGCTCTTTTTAAAAAAAAATAAACTTGCAACTTTCTACGTTTTATACCATTTTGCAAATAACAGTATAACATTTGATAACCTTTTTGAAATATTACATTCAAACAATATTACAAAAATAAGATAAATAAATAAAACTAAGATTAAAGGACATCACCGTGTCCAGCTCCAAACAGAGGTGGTGGAGGGTAGTTTAGTAAAAGGATTCAAAAGCCTAGATTCACTAAAGGTTAATATAGCTGCATTTAATTTTGGCAAAAAAAAATCTTTTTTAGAATGACCACACTATTTAATAAAAATTATTTCTTGATAAATGGGTAGCGATGTTCCTCTCATTTGCATGCATGAAATGTGAGTTAACTCATTATTACATATCCCTAGTGATACAATTATGATATACTGTAGTTGTGGATGGATGGGAGATTAAACATTTTCTACCATAAAGTTATGTACAGTAATGGCATTTTTATAGAAAACCTTTTTGGCAGAAAGGTATTTAACCGCTTTGATGATCGAGGCTACTAATGCATTCCAGCACTGAAAGGGTTAACAAACAGGTGCAGTATCCAATTCTGTCGCTTCTGCCTGTCGCTGCCCGCGGTTGAACGCAAGCCGCACCGTGCAGTGCAGGTAGGGATTAACAAAGCGGGGGTCCCTCGTGATGTGTGAATCTTACCCGGTTCCACCTATCTGTAAGAGATGCGCAGTAAGTGATAGACTGAATCAGTCACTCTCCCTGTGTGCATCTTAAGGCTGGGACCCGCTGCGCCCGGTGGTGCGGGCGGACGTGTGAGTGCAACTCACTATTGCTGTTTAGCCTCACGATCCGGTCCCAGTCCCTCCTCACTGCCAACTGACTACGTACTGTGACGCGTCAGCCAGCAGGGGATACCAGAGAATTGTGTTCCCGTGCGGTGACACGTCACATGGTATGCGAGTCAGCCAATGGGGAGGAGGGGAGGGAAGGAGCTAGATAGGAGGTGCCTTGGGCGGGGAGCAGGGAAGGAGCTGCAGGTTAAAGTGTGTGTGTGTGTGTATATGTATGTATGTGTGTGTATGTATGTGTATATGTATATGTGTGTGTGTGTGTGTGTGTGTGTGTGTGTGTGTGTGTGTGTGTGTGTGTGTGTGTGTGTGTGTGTGTATGTATGTATGTGTGTGTGTGTATGTATGTGTGTGTGTGTGTATGTGTGTGGGGGGGGTGGACGGCACCACGATCAGATCCAGCCCCCCTCCCTCCCACTCCCGCCCCCCTCCCTCCCACTCCCGCCCCCCTCCCTCCCACTCCCGCCCCCCTCCCTCCCACTCCCGCCTCCCTCCTTCCTGCTCCGGCTCCTGGCTCCCTACAGACCGCATATCGCGGTCTGTGTCTGTCAGCGCCCCGCCTGTCGGCAGTGCGGGCGCGCAAACTGAGGGAGTGGGGCCTTAGCCTAACAGGCGATCGCGGGGCTTTAATTTTATTTTAATATCATATTATTGAGCAGGGGGTCTCCGGAGCAGAACCGCATTAATTTCAGGTACCCTGCTTCCCGAGTTACGGGCCCCGTTATGGGGTGCAGGTATCCAAGCGGCCATGTTTACATTCTCCCGCGTTCCGGCCCATGGGATCGGGAGATTTAAGCAAAGCCGGGGGATACCGGAACCCCATACTGGGGCCTGTAACTTGGGAAGCAAGGGGTGCCCGGACAAAAATCAATGCGGTTCTGCTCCAGAGACCCCCTGCTACAATATTGTATTATTAAAATAAAAGCAGCTTCATTACTTTAGCAGCTAACCGCTAAGGCAATGAAGGGGTTAAGCCAGACTACTTGGTTTATTGGGGGTAGAAGAAAAAAAGTAGAAAGTTGCGGGATGGTTTAACCCCTTCATTACCTTAGCGGTAGCAACCGCTATGCTAATGAAGGGGTTAACCCCTCCCACTACAAACCCACAGACCTAACCACCCACCCTAGGTCAACTACCCCCTTCACTAGCCTAATTGGTAGGAGCGCAGTAATCGTTCTTTTTGTTTTTCTATATGTAAGGTCTATCTTTTTATCAGCAGCAAACTTCTATAGGGAGGAGCGCGGTATTATGTACACTACCGACACACTTTATTAAAGTGTGGCCGGTACCGCAAGCCGGGAGATTTCCCGGCTTGATAGTGGCCGCCCCTCGGCGTGCCGCGCGTCACAGACGCGCGGTCACGCGTCTTCGGGAGCCTGCGCCCCCTGCACGCGCGTCCAGGGCTCCCCGAGGGAGCCCTGGTGTCCCGCGATCGCGGGACGGCGGCAGGGGGTTCCGGGGGACCCGGCGGACCCGGCAGCGGTAGGGAGAGCGCCCCGATCGGAGGGCGCTCTTCCGCTGCTTCGGCGCGCGCCCATCACCCTCGGGCGCGCGCCAGGCTACTGCTGCGGCCAAGAACGGGCAAATGCTCGAATAAACTTGGCCGCAGCAGTACAGTTTCTCTGCTTTATTGAACTGCCTTGTCCCGTCTGCTGCCTTGATCCCGTGAAAGAGTTCTGTTCTCCTGTGACAAAGCTCATTTTATGTACAGTATTTGTATCACCTTTTCTACATGCATAGTCGTATTCTTGCCTATGAATACAGTGGTCATTATATACATAGGGAAGATACTGTCGGCTTAACACCAGCCTGTTGTAAGAGATGAATTAGCAATATTTATCCGATAAAACCAGGAATATTCTAGTTAATAGCATGTGAATAAGTAATTTTAAGTAATTACTCATTTGCATATGCCATGGTAAAAAAAAGCCCCTTCTTACTGTTTTGCCTCTAGTGATATGGCTTTAGTAAATTGGTTGACTAATAAAATTGGCTGACAACAACTTTTTTTAAATTGACTTTACTTTAGTGGAACTAGGCCAAAGATGTGAGATATAATACTGTACTACGCTATCCTGAATGTAAAAAACCTGAATCAGAACTTCACAGCGGTCAGTAAAATATACATCACAGGTGGGTCAGGTTGTTGTAATTTGCCATCTATTTGTGTTTCTATGTTTCTAACCTTATGATATCGACACTGCAGGTTCATGCAGAGAGGCTGTTACAAGTATATAACAAAGTAAACTACTGCCTTTGTGGTACAACTCTTTTATACAGCATCTATTTTCAGTAAAGGTCTTTAAAGGGCACTTTAAATAAAAGTGTTATCCTAGGAAATGCGGAAAGTATTACTTGCTCTTTTCTTGCAACGGATGAGAAAAAAAGCAAAACTACTAAAATCAGTTCTATTTTAACTTCTAGTCATGAGATTTTGAGGTCCTTAGTGTTAGTCCAGAATAACTAACAAAAAACAAAACATGTCCAGAGCACTTTAAAGAGCATCTTGTGGGAAAGAGTCACTGTTTTTCTCAGGAGTGCAGTATATTTTTGAGATCTATGAGTTCCTGGGGCTGAAACACAGGAAGCTAAAATGGTGAGTACAGTATCTCTGGAAACAGGGGGCCCACTGGGCTTAAACATAGCATGATTCAGCTCTGGAGGACCCAATCTGAGTAGTTGATTGCTGCTTTTAACATTGAATAGCAGTATTTTTTACTGAAGCTATAGGAAAAATTATTTCAGCAACACTGAACTACAATCCAGCTGTTAAACATGTTAGGTATAGTATAGAAAACAAAATTGATATGTCCGTTATTAAATCTAAAAATGCTGTAATTTGGCTAAATAATATTTACCTCTTTACAATGTGAATCATTGTTGTTTGGGTATTAGATCTTGTTACATGGCACCAACAGTGAAATAGCATGGTCAATTTGGGATTTTGCCCAGGTCTGTTATTATACTTGTATATTAGACTTCTTCTATATTTCCTTTAATGTTATTTATGAGTATTATTACTGTGTTAATTTTGCTTTGTCGATGCGGTTTGTTTGATTTATTAATAAATAAAGTAGGGTGTGTTGGCTTGTATTGTGTGTGCATAATGGTTGTTCATGGGATACCATTTTTATATGAAGAAAAAAAGGATGGGAAGCCGTGTTGGTCCTTTCTTCCATGTAGTAACAATGGAGGGAGAAGGAGTAGGTGGTACTGTATTATACACTGGCGACACACTTTATTCGAGCTCGGCTAGTCCCACGAATTCGGGTATACTCGGGTGTATTGAGGTTTGTGACTGTTTTCTGCCCGAGTGCATTGCGTTATTTTCCCGGCAGGGATTGAAGCATTTTATTCCCGCTGGCTGCAATACTGCACAGTATATATATATATACTGCATTACAATTCATGAATTTATGCCATCTGGTAGACACGCGAAGCATTGCAGCCTATTAAATCCTAATCATTATCATTTAACAGATCAGCCGCCCGTCAGCCAGGCATGAACCATGGCTGGGAAGGCAAATGCAACAGGGCTTGTCAGAGGTGAGGAGCGGCGCATTCCAGGTATCTGCCAGGTACATACTGGGTATTTGCTCGAATAAAGTGTATCGCAGCAGTACATTTTATATACTTGATCTTGATGAGTTGTTCTGCATTCAATCAGTAGTACAAGTGTCTGGAATTACCACCATTGTTTAGATTTCACAGTTAGGGGGTACTTCTGTGTTGTCCCAGTTGTATAAACATTCTATATAATTTCTTTTGTACTATTGGAGAATGGCAGGCAGTTTGCAGTGCACATACAACCATGAAAAAGTTACTTTCCTCATCTTAGGAAGTGTACGACTTACTTTTTAACAGGAATTCGACCATCTGGGGTGACTTGCAGTTTAAGCTTGGTGTATCTAAGGAAAACCAAACAACATGATCATTCATCATAGATCTGATCCATAATACTTAAACAGTTGACCAGAGATGTCCTGGTCTATACGACAGACTAAATTTACTGTGAGTAGAAATAGCATTTTTTTACACCAGCAGTGCATGGTAGGCTCTTCTGACAGATGAAGCCAACGCTACTGCAACCAGTAGCGTGCTCCTGCGGTTGAAATAGTGTGATAGCCCCACCCTTTTCCTTGATCAGCTGATTCAAAATAATGGCCACTTCTCAAATAACGTTGGCTACATCTGTACCTTAAAGCAGGCCCAAAATATAATGGCAGGAAGTTTATTCAGTTTTGTCAGAATAAGTCAGTTCTTTTCCTTCAAATCGTTTAAACCGAAGTCAATAAACAATAATGTGTGCGATTATTAATCTCCAAGTGGCATATTCTCATACTATAGTACGAGTGGTATGTACAGTATGATAAGAGAAACAACATTTTCTTGTAGATACTCGACATACAGTACAGGAAAATACCCAGATGAATAAAAATGACAAAGTTGCAGTATTTCATTAATAATTCAATTAGAAATTAGGATTTTTTCTGCCATAGGGTGTTGTAATAAATCCTATTACTCACCGTTTGAGACTTCAACTTAATTTTCATTTAATTTTTAACTCAAGTCTTAAATTGCCATAATTTACCGTAATATTTAGTGTAATTTTTCTATACTTTTAATATCAAAGTTTATTGAAAAGCTGAGCGAACAAAAGAATAACAACTTCTAAAACATAAGACAACAAATTACAAATAGGAATTTTACAAAGATTTATATTTGTATTAATTTACTCTGAATTTCTCCACAAACTTCCTTTTGCAGAATGTGCCAAGAGACCTTCCAGCTTTTCCAACCTTATTTAAGAGCCTGACGGCCTTAAAGTACACAAACAGCTAAAATTGTCCAGGTTACTTGGCAAGGAAACACCCAGTGCAGAGTTCTGTCTCACAAAGCACGGACACGATAAGGTTTGCCAGTATTCAAATCTCACGTTGTGGGCAGCAATTTAAAGTATGTCTAATGAGTTACCCGTAATTGCTTATCACTCTTGAATTAAGTATTGGCTTTATAGTGACTGTCTTTCATTCGTGTTTACTTCACATTTAACATAAATTCAGAGCACTCAGAATAACTGTTTTTGTTCATATTGGCTTTTGTGACTGCTTCAATTGACTTTACCAAAGCGAAAACTACATATTAAATACATCTGGACCTACAGTATCAGTTAAAGAGACAATTAAAAGCAGCTTAATTGTTTCCCTTAAATATATGCAGCCTTTGATTACCTTTTATTGAAAACGAATTACCTAAGCTGCCAATCGATTCGTTCTCCCGTGATCGATCAGCAAAATCCTGCTTCCAAGAGTTCACCAAATAGCTGCCTTTCAGTTTTAAATCAATCCTTCAGTCAGTGAAACTCAGCAGCTACAATATATTCTTATATTACTAAGGTAACATTATCTATTGTTGCAGTTCAAACTGCTGGGAATATTGGCAACCAATTATCACAAACAGGAAAGTGTTACAAAGATCTTGCACTGCTGGGGAAGTGTGTTAAAAACCTGCTATAGAAATCAAAGGATGCTCAGCATATTAAAACTCATAAAAAATGGCATTAAGAATTGAATAAAAAAAAACACAATGCAGTATTATCAAATACTGCAGAACTGATGTATTTACAAAAAACATGTTGGATAGTCAATGTTTTGCACAGTAAGAGTGGGGCTTGACATATAGTATGAATGTAGATGCTGTAATTCCTAGTAAATATTTAGTTATTAAAACTCATGAAAGGATTACTCATTAAAAATGGCATTGAGTTCATTTAAAAAAAAAAAGATATAAATATTATCTAATACTACAGAACTGATTTATTTAAAAAAAAACCACATGTAGGATAATGCTTGGATTTCTCCTTTAAAGCTGAATTGAGTGAAACTCCTTAGGACTGTTTGTGTTCTCATTATGTTTAATTATTGATATAAATCTTATTGTTCATACATGTAAAAGGCAATGGTTTCCAAAACAAAAAGGCCACAGAGCAACAGTATTTTCTTTTTCTGCTTAAGTGTCTATATTCCTCTGTCTTTCGGATGTTTATATCACCCTTCTGATATTGCATCTGCTCTCAGACCGTTGCAAGAGGAAAAGCCATGTGTGTAAAAGACACAACCTATTTCTGTATAAACAATCGCGGTAACAATGTCTAACAAACGAAAAAGGAAATGAGTACTGCACCGACACACTTTATTCGAGCAAATACCCAGTATGTACCTGGCAGATACCTGGAATGCGCCGCTCCTCACCTCTGATAAGCCCCGTTGCGTTTGCCTTCCCAGCCTGGGTTCATGCCTGGCTGACGGGCGGCTGATCTGTTAAATGATAATGATTAGGATTTAATAGGCTGCAATGCTTCGCGTGTCTACCAGATGGCATAAATTCATGAATTTTAATGCAGAATATATATATATACTGTGCAGTATTGCAGCCAGCGGGAATAAAATGCTTCAATCCCTGCCTGGAAAATACCTCAATGCACTCGGGCAGAAAACAGTCACAAACCTCAATACACCCGGGTATACCCGAATTTGTGGGACTAGCCGAGCTCGAATAAAGTGTGTCGCCAGTGTATAACGCAGAAAAGAGAAATAACACCCTGTGCAATTAATATTGAAGCTACTTACGCCTTTTCCAGAAATGCATCCCTGGACATGTTCTGTGCCAACAAGTTTGTTGCCAGATTGAAAATCTCATCTGTCCACTCCTAAGTAGATATAAAATAAACATGCTTTAGCTAAAGCACAGATCCCATAAGATGTTTAGTTTGATTTTTCCCTGCAGCCAACCACATATTTTTTATGTTGCGTGGTAGAGAAAACACAGAGGTGAATACAAATTCAGAATACTACGCCTACTTGGGAACATTTCACAAGAACACATGTAAATATCTGCTAGGAGAGAGACAACAGTGGTTCTTCATTGTGCCCCACTGGAGGTGCTCCGAGTGAGTTTTAGGAAAAAGTCTTGTGATTATGGGGTGTAGGTTTGGGGACCAGTCTGAGACATGTAAAAGTGCTCATAAGTGTGTTTTGTCATTGCTCTATGGTATAGGATTTCTGTCACCATAACATATGTGTGTAATTGATTTGTAGTCATAGCCAGCTTCACAATGTAAGGCCAGCAGCCACCCTCACACAGACACAAATTGTTGAAACAGAATCTGAGTCTGGGGGCCTATTCTAGTAGCTTCGATAAGTTACTCATCGACCATTGCTCATTGAGTTACTCATTGACCATTGCTCATTGAGTTACTCATCGAATCAGTTTGCAAGTTTGCAAGTGTAGCTATTCAGAAAGCTTCGAAAACTTGCCAAACTCGCTCGAGAAGTGCTTCTCCCCGATCGGTAGCGTTCCTGGTCAAAAAATGCTCAAACTCGCATTTCTTGAGATATCACACTATTTAGGTAGCTTCGATAAGCACATCGTGGCTGCACCTCGCAAGCAACTCGCAGGTTCTCATCTCGTCACCTCATGGCTGGCGAGATGGGATCCACGATGTTACGTAGAAGAAAACTATATTTTTATGGCATCGGATTGAAGCCAGGAGTCTTCGGGGCCGACACGCATTAATACCGGCTTCAATCCTATGTAATAAAAACGTATTTACATGCAGCTTCATTACCATAGCGGCTAACGCTAACGTAATTAAGGGGTTAAATACCAGTTTATTGGGGTAGAGGGGGGGAATGAAGGTGGTATTTGGCCCGTGGTGGGTGTTTATGCCTACTGGGAGGGTTGCAGGAGGAGTGAACTCCTTCAATACCTTAGCGGTTACTACCCCCCTCCCCCCAGATACCCACTCGGGAGGCATATCCAACCCCCCGGGGCAACTACCCCCACCCCCTTTACCCCTCTGTACCCCCATCACCACACATACAAATGGGCAAAGGCACTAGTAGCCACAAATGGCTATTCGCACATTTCCCAATTTGTTTGTAAAACAATAAAATAACATTGGCATAACAGTACACTTGCCTATAAGCCCACAGTATGGGCATGGATTGCCACAATGACAATGAATGGTCCACATTTAAAAAAAAAAAAAAAAAACCATAACAAAAAATACAATACATAGCAATTAAATATAAACAAGCATTTGCCCCAAAATGAATTGATTGTCACTGTGACCAGAAAGGGATATAGGAGTATAGATAAGCACATTGACGGTCAAAAGGCAACCTAAAAAAAATAATGCAGTTAAATAAAATACAATCGATGTGTTTCTTCCTTTGCCAAGATTCACCGATTCCTACTCCAGCATCAACTCTTGACCCTCGACGCAATGCTCAACAGGATAATGCGCAGAAATCCATGAAACCTCTGTTAATTGAAGAGATGTTCAAGTCTCTTCAATTAGAAGTTCTTGAGTTCTTCCTTCTTTTCTTCTTTCTTGTCTTCTTTGTAATCCAAGGGGGCCCAGCGATGTTGCTCCGACGTCTTCTTGGACTCAAATGAGATGGAACAGGCCTTATATAAGGCCTGTGATGTCACATTTGAATGTCAAAGGGTGCACCCCCAATCCGATTGGTTGGTGTACCATGTGACAGCTTCTATTTTATAACGGATGTGACATCATCAAAAAGGGAGGGAAGCCAGCCAATTTAGTAGTATATGCTTCCTTCCCTTTAATATGAAAAAAAAATGGAAGCCATCACAAGGTATACCTACCAATCGGATTGGTAGATATACCATGTGATAACTTTCCTTTTGATGTCATCAAAAAGGGAGGGAAGATAGCCAATCAGGTAACATGCCTCCATTATTGATGACATCCCATCACTCCAAAAAAGGAAAGGCATCACATGGTATACCTACCAATCCGATTGGTTGGCATACCATATGATGCCTTCCATTTTATTTTCTTCCAGAAGTGACGTCATCTTAAACCGAGGGAAGCATATACTACCTAATTGGCTGCCTTCCCTCCCTTTAAGATGATGTCATATCCTTACAAAAAAATGGAAGCTGTCACATGGTACACCAACCAATAGGATTGGGGGTATAGCATTTGACACTCAAATGTGACATCACAGGCCTTATATAAGGCCTGTCCTGTCTCATTTCATCCCAAGAAGCAGTCGGGGCAACATCTCTGGGCCCCCTAGGATTATAAAGAAGAGAAGACAGAAGAAAAGAATGAAAGAACTTACCGGAGACGTCTCTTCAATCAACAGAGGACCATGGATTTCTGCGCATCAGGCTGTTGATCATTGCATCGTGGACCAAGAGTTGGTGCCGGAGTAGGACGTGGGTGAATACGGCAAAGGTAAGAAAGACATTGATTGGATTTTATTTAATTGTATTTTTTTTTAGGTTGCCCATTGAGGAGAACCTAGAGCAGTGATTCCCAACCAGGGTTCCGTGGGGCTCCTTGAAGTAGTCTCAAGGGTTCCTCCTATGGACCACGGACACTACCCCCCCCCCCCAGAGCCCGTTCACTCTCAGGACTATGAGGTGGGTGCGCGCTCTAACAGTGTGACCCGGCACTTCCGGTGCCCGCTGCTAGCTAGAGTGTGCAGTCCTGCCTGGTCTGCCATTCTGCTGTCTGCCACCGCCTCCTCCTCCGCTGGAAACCAGAGGATACCAGCCTCTCCTCCCACCTGAGGTAGGCATATGGGGGGCGGGGGGGAGGAAAGGTGAGATGATGTGAGATTCAAGGTGGCGTAGGATGATGTAAGATACAGGGAGGGAAAGTGATGTGAGATGCAGGGGGGAAGGGTGATGTGAGATGCAGGGGGTGGGTATATGAGGATGATAATGATGAGGGGGCTGGGGGAGATATGAGGATGATGATGATGAGGGTGCTGGAGGAGATATGAGGATGATGATGAGGGGTGCTGGGGGAGATATGAGGATGATGATGATGGGTGCTGGGGGAGATATGAGGATGATGATGATTTTACCCGTGAGGCCCGAATCATTTTTCCTTGGAGCAGTTCAGACCTTCTCACTTTACAAGTTTAATATGTATTGGCGGGGGCATTTTTAATATGTATTGGCGGGGACGGGGTATTTTTATTATGTATTGCGGGTTGGGGTTACTGTATATGTATTTAGGGGTGGTGGTTTTTTTTGGTTTGTATTTTGTAGGGAGGATTGAGTGAGAGTGGGATGATTGACGGAAGGTAGGGGCGAGTGAGAGGAGAGAGGTGGGAGTGAGTGAGTAAAAAAGGGAGTAAGAGTGAGACGCAGAGGAGATAAATACATGCGAGACGGGAGGGGGGGAGAGTGAGTGAGACGGAGCGGAGAGAAATACATGGGTAGAGGGTGGGAAATAGAGGTGGCTCGTGAGGTGTGACATTTTTTGATTTACACCTGTGGAACCGAATATGTGTCATCCAGATAGGGGTTCCCAAGATTTTTCAAAATACTTCAAGGGTTCTTCCAAACAAAAAAGGTTGGGAATCACTGAGCTAGAGACTAAGAAAATCCTGATTTGAATCCGAAAACACTCGTATTTATTTTTAAAGATCAGAACCTGCTTAAGGGCAAGATACTGATATGATATCAGTAACATGTACTGTATATAGGATTTGGGGTTGGGCTTCAAAGTGGTTTGTAGAGACTTGGCACCTCAGATAAAAAGGAAAGCTGCAGAACATGATGTTTTATTATTTGAGACAGTGGATATAAAAGTTCAGACTGGCTGAATCTGCCCTCTAATCTACCGACAGAAACTGGGGACTAATTGCATGTGATATTTTGTTGAAAGATATATTAGTCCAGTTGACATGCACATACAGTACTAACATGTTCACAGAGATCATTTAAAATGAAAGACAACTGTGGGATTTATTATTTTAAGCCAGGTTGTTCATGGCTTCAGCTGGAACATTTCTGACACTGTTTATTAGGCGTTCTGTCCTCCAGAATAAAATTGCAATTCCAAGAAAGCACAGTAGTTTTAATAATGAGATATGTGCAAATTATATTTCCGTTCTCCTCTAACTGGATCTGTAATTCAAATGTATGTCTTTCTCAAAAAGAGCTCTCAAAAAAAGAGTCCAGTGCTCTAGTGAGTGCAGTCAACACCACCGTTTTGTAGATTGTGTTCAGAAGGCATAATTTCTCTTGTGCACGCACTTACAAGAAGACATCAATCTTAAGGAAAGAGTTTCCCAAAAAACGTTTCATTCTACACAAGGACAATTTTGTAACTAAACAACAGCAAACATTTCCCATAAGAAATAACTGAAATTCAAACTGATTAAGCAGTAACAAATGCCTGGAATAATGAGCTGGAGACATGCCACTAACAATACATTGTGATTCAAGATTGGTTGGTTACAGTATACAGAAGCTGTTTATCAAGCATTTTCAGAGTTGTCAGGGGTTTACTGGTTTGTACAGATATTTAAACACTTATAGGCTGGATTGTTAGAAGGGGAGTGTACAATAAATTAAAGTGATAACTATGTATTTGGAATAACCTAAGACATTTCAAAGAACAATTATAGCTTAGTCCAAGTGTTTTTCAAAATTATTTGTTCAGGATCTTTATTACGTGACCATGTGCTTTAAGATTTTTTATTATGTTTTTTATTACTGTATCTTTTATTTGTATGGCGTCAACATATTCTGCAGTGCAGTAAAATGTGAGAGGGAGGATAATAACATGGTATGACAAAAGAGTACATATATGTTAAGACAAACTGAGACAGTAGGAGGGAGGTCCCTGCACCAATGAGTTTACAATCTAAAAGTAAGGGAGTGGAGCCACAAGTCTGTGACTTTCTCAGCAAGGGATTGGGTATCAACATCAGGACTTTATGCCAGCATGTTGGATAAGTCTCCTTGAAAACGTGTGTTTTTCTATGTATTGTAGGAGAGAGTCTGATCATGAGTGGGAGAGAATTGCAGAGTTGGGGTGCAGCACCGGAAAAGTCATGGAGACAGTAGTGAGAGGAAGTAATAAGGGAGCTGGAGAGATGAAGATCATGAGCATAGCGTAGACTGCATGTGGGAGAGTACTTGAAAATGAAGTCAGCGATGTAGAGAGGAGCGGTGTTATGTATAGCCGTAACATATACTCTATCCTGCCTTGATCACTAAAGTTTCAGGATTGTTGAAGATTTTAGTTTGGTAACAAACCATTATTGTATCGCTTAACACAAAAAAAGCAGATAATTCTACTGTAAATTTTGCCCCAGTTCTGCAATTGGAAGACTTTAATATTTGACCATACAGTATGTCTCCTTGCCCAGAACTTTGATACACAACTAATCAGGTTTTTATTTCCTCTGTGCTGAATTTACAGTACTTACTAGTTTTCGTACAAAACATAATCTCACCAGGGAAGTAATGACAACAATAATATGTATCTTATACTATAGAACTGACCGAGTACACAGCAATGTACATACACCTTTTGTAAGTATAATTTTAGTATCTGGGACATACAGAGATAAGTAACTTGCCCACAGTCACCACCAGATTTGACACTGGGATTCAAACCTTCTCCACCTATTCCTAAGGCAATCTTCAATTAAAACTATTCCTTCAGCCCAGCAGGCAAATATAATTCAGAGACTCAATCACACCAATGTAATGCATATCTGTACATAGCCTTTATTATTTTTCTTAAACAAGACATCGATTATGCATTTCTTTTCTGGTACTGTACTGTTGAAATGTTGAGAAAAAGAGCCCTTTATTACTTTTGTGCCACTTTAAAATCATGTACTTCCATTACGCAAACCAAATAAACTTATTGAGGAGTACATTTAATTATTTTAAGTAATTGTTAGCTGTGTTTATTTTATGACACCCACTGAGTATGGTGAGCCTAAAAAATATTTCCACAAATTACCGTACATTCAGCAAACCACATTTTTTTGGGAAAGTATTAATTTTTTGGAGCAAATTGCTAAATCTGCAGCTTCTAGGGTGTCATTTAAAGCCCTAGTTTCTCCTACATTTTGTTACATAATAACAGAGATCTATAACAATAATGTGAACGATTATATAATATGCTATTAACATATTCACCCTACTACTGTATATCTATGTTTAGATAAAAGTAAATGTCAGCTTTTTCAGTTTCTTCGTTACATTATCATCATTATTATTATCAGATAACTCTTCCATGATGCCTGCTTAGAGTTAACGATTTTAGTACATCTAATCTATATCTCAGCAAAACATGTGATATTATATTTCTGATAATACTACTTTCTTTACTATTACAGCTAATATTTTAGCTACATATAATAATTTTGACATACTGGGCGATAGAGTTTAAGAAGACTTATCCATTTTATTTCATTTAACCCTGGGATAGAGTAGAGTGGCTCAAGTTGTAGTATTGGGGCTACTGGTTTTTAACTTGTTTAAAAATGAATCTCTGCTGATGACACTAAATTATATACACTTATATATAACCCTGCCTGGCTTCTAGGGAGATTGCAGTGGGGTGTATTACATGGCTACTCCGCATGGGTTATCTTGATTTAATGGCTGGATTCAGGCAGCTGGGGGATGATGTACAGTAGCAAGGTTGCAAAATAATGGGTGCCAGGAACTGTTGTAGTACAACAGTCATTTATTCGTGTCCCCAAGCACATACACATGTTAACAACGTTGTACTGGATTTTATAACAGACGCAGATGAATACAGTTCTTCCATCAGTACCCACTCGTAACACTCACATGAAGGTTCTTTCACTTATTAGCTCTGAGTATGTGTGGGACCCGGCCCCCCTGGTTGCTTCGGAACCATCATCGGTATTGATCTGATTACTCTGGGTCCCTATGGAAATCCTTTCTTATTTGACCCAGTACCTGGTGCCTGATTGGGAACTGCCACTTCCACACAGACTGCTGAGGAATATTAGCGCTGATCCGCAGTTACAGCTGATCCAATGGCACCCGGGAGCCTTCTTTTCTAAGGCCGTCTATGGCATGCCACATTCCTTTTTATTACTTATTCAGGACCGTCTTTTGGGGATCCTGACATGGGGTACTGTCCCTATCTACAACATAATAAAAAGGGGGGGCCTGGTCTATATTATTACTTTATAATTATTACACTACCGACACACTTTATTGAAGTGTGGTCGGTACCGCAAGCCGGGAAATCTCCCGGCTTGCTAGTGGCCGCCCCTCGGCGTGCCGCGCGTCATAGACGCGCGGTCACGCGTCATCGGGAGCGTGCGCCCGCTGCACGCGTGTCCAGGGGCTCCCCGAGGGAGCCCTGGTGTCCCGCGATCGCGGGACAGCGGCAGGGGGTTCCGGGGGACCCGGCGGACCCGGCAGCGGTAGGGAGAGCGCCCCGATCGGAGGGCGCTCTTCCGCTGCTTCGGCGTGCGCCCGTCACACTCGGGCGCGCGCCAGGCTACTGCTGCGGCACAGAACGGGCAAATGCTCGAATAAACTGTGCCGCAGCAGTACATATCTACTCTCCCCAAGGCTCCTCTTCTCATCTCCTCTTGGAACCTAAACTTCTAGAACAGTCTCTCCTCCTTAAATACGCTCTTGTGTGACATCTGGATCACCATAGGAACCCGGGTGGGGCCCAGCAGACTGTAAATTAGCCATGTTAGTAACCCTTTACGAGGGAGGATATATATATATATATATATATATATATATGTATATATATATATATATATATATAGTATATATTTTACGTTATGGTGGGTGAAAAAGGCTACAGAAAACCTCCACCATTAGCATATAGCCAATAAAGAATATCACTTGTTAGCACATTCACATGTCTTAGACAGGTCTGCAACCCTGCCTTTCAACCATTATCACCTCGCATACAGTGCTTCCAGGGATTCTGGGAGATGACATGCAAATGAGCAGACAATGTGTCACCTTTTGCCTGGAATATCCATTCACATGGAGCCCATTTAAGCTGATATATGGTTAATACAAGGAACTTTTGAGGGAACTTTTTGACAATAAGAACAGTGCTAAAGATAACCGGGGCTTTCTTTGTCATTGGGGAGAAGGAGATTTCACTAGAACCAAAGGACTTTTTTTCCTCTATGGGCAGTGAAAATGTGGAATTAATTACCCATGGAGACAGTGATGGCAAAACATATATATATCTTAAAGAAAAAAAATAGACATATTTTTAGAAATAAATTGTGTACTGGAATATGCCAAATAATTTAAACCTATGAATGATGCTGATCTAGGAAGAATTTAGCAAATATTTTACTGGGTTTTTTGTTTTCCTTCCTCTAGATAAAACCAACTACTCTATAAAAAAAAGGGGGGGAAAACTAATTGCACTCAGAAATCCAAATACAGTACACATTCATAAATTCAAAGATCATAAAGTGTAATTGGTTCTTAACCCTGAGTCCTTATTATTTATACCAGTTACAGTAGGTATTAGAATGATCATTTAATCAAGGAGTGCTCAACTCCAGACTCCAAGCCCCCCCCCCCCCCCCCAACAGATCAGGTTTTCAGGATATCCCTGCTTCAGAACAGGTGGCTCTAGCAGAGACTAAGTGGAAGACTGAGTCTCTGATTGAGCCACCTGTGCTGAAGAATTTACTGATTGACCCCCCTGTGCTGAAGCTTAGATATCCTGGAAACCTGACCTGTTGGGGAGGCTTGAGGACTTGAGTTGAGGGCCCCTGTTCTAATCCATACAGGATGTGGTGGGTGCCTTTCTTGAAGAGTATTCGCAAACTCTTAAATGTTGAAGTATTATATTAGAGTAGAAAAGCACACTCTGGTGCAGATAACTTTAATATTCAAAACATATAAAAATAACAAATATATCAACTCATAAGTAAAGTGCTTCCAAATAAGCACATAGGAATATAATATATCTTTAGGGATATCTCCTCACTAACTGCCACTGCTCTGCTATAAAATACGATGAATATCAGAACTCGATGGACTTCTGTATTTTTTTGCAACCTCATCTACTATGTAACTACTGCATGTAACCCCCTCCAATAAATCATTCTAGACATTAAAGCACTTGCTGGTTCAATTACTCTTTAACCTCACTACGCTCTCTTTAAATCACATTTTATGAACAGTAGCCAAAGATGATAAAGTACCCAATAAATCTCGATATATATAATTCACAAGTGTCTGTCCATCTCCCTCTATCAATAACAACCTTTTGCTACCCGGACATGTTATACATTGATGGACAGACCTTTGTGTTTAACGGCAACATTGTCTGAGTTTTTATTTCAATGAAAGTTTACCAATTGCCCTATAAATTATTTCCTTCTTCTCCTGCTATATATATATATGAGCTATAGGCCATGTCTGTACATACTGTGCTATATGTATGCACACACAGCTGTCTCTCACACATACTTACACTCCTTGTTTTTCCATCCCTATACACCAATAGGGACCACATACTGTAGTATCCACACACACTTTTAGTTGTGCTACTAACTCTCACATTTCCACACCCACCCACACCATTTATATCCACTCCCACTCCACACACACCTTTTGTAAAGCACTGTATATACTGTGGGCTCTCCATTCATTTTTATTCACACTGATACACATACACACTCTTTCATCACTTGCTTTCAGGAACCTTTTGACACCTCCAGCCATAAAACACATCCACAACGGGGGAAGGACCAGCACAGATAACATTCCAATAGACACTGTTTATAGTATAGCTTTTACTTGCATCATTCATTGTAACATCGCCGGAAGAAGAGATCATTTTTATCCCGAAAGCTCGCACAAATAAAAGCATTTCGTTAGCCACAGAACGGTATCATCTATTTATTTTTTGATTTTATATATATATATATATATATATATATATATATATATATATATATATATATATACAGAAAAACGCTGGGTGTACACATACATTAAACTCTAAACCAAGGGGGAAAAAAGGGAATATATACTTAACAGAAGTCGAGGTGCACGCAGATGGACAGGGAACACCAGCCAGTTCAGTAGATGCACAGCAAAAAAAGGAAGTCCGCAGCACACTTAGTTGAAAAATCATAATTTCTGGAGCATGTTGCCTGATGTTTTATTAAATTACCATTTTTCAATGGAGAGTGCTGCGGACTTCCTTTTTTGCTCAATGTATGTATATATAAATATGTGTGTGTGTGTGTGTTAGTATTGTTAGTCCAAATAAAAAAGGTATCACCTAATACTGGAGTACTCATTTATTCTGCACTATCGCAACTGAACTAACATGGCTATGTCCATTTTATATATATATATATATATATATATATATATATATATATATATATATAAATATATAATATATATATGACAGAAACACACAATATACCACATGCACGCCTAATATAAAAGAATGGTTACCAAAAAGTTGTCAAATATATATGACTCTGGCAATAGACAGCCATGCTCCTGGAACAATAATAATATGAAAACAACAAAAAAAGAGTACCAAAATGGAGCACACAGGTATACCGAAAAAGTGAAAAATAACAATTTATTAATGAACTTAAAAAAAAAAGGAGAAAGTCTAAAATGAAGGGGGACACTTCCAAACTCCTCAGATCACCACAAAGGGACCAAAAGGGGAGTCTGGGACATATAACAAGAATAAAAATGCCCTAATACAAAATACAGAGTGATGATCAGTATCAAAACATGATGAAGTTTGCCTCTCCCCACTGTCCAAGTGAGCATGTTTTCTTTTCATGCAGCTGGTTGCGACAGGTTCAATGCCAGGACCATCCTTCCCCTAATTATAGAGGTAAGTAAGGATTTTAACCAGTTAGTGTTAGGACCTGTGATATTATGATCATGCCTTGAAAGTGGCTCGCAGGCTTATACGCTTTGGCCAAAGGGTTAACTAAATGACCATTTTTTTCAAGAGATATATAGGTATTTCACTGTGTATTTTTGTCTTTTGTCTTTTGTATTTATATATATATATATATATATATATATATATATATATATATATATATATATATATATATATATATATATATATATATACATTTGAGAGCAAGGATCAGAAAGAAAGAGAACAGGCCCAGGGGTCAGATTGACACACAATTAAACACAATTTTTATGGGCATCACTTTAAGCATTCTCTTTCACTTATTAGAGATGTGAGGAGGTGGCAGATTAATGTCTGTCAATCTCATTACCGTGGCTCTTTGATATTCCATCTAGCCCTTGTCAATCTGACCCCTGGGCCTGTTCTTCCCTCTGATATTTCAGATGTTACAATATATACTATATTATTGTGTTTCTCTATTGCCCAAGGTATAAGTAAATCAGTGGCTATAAATCACCATTAACACATTCCTTATCACCATACAACATTCACAGACACTATATATATATATATGTATTTAATTTAAGATTTTTTTTAATTAATGTTATTTAGTTAGGTCTTTATTAATTTTACATATAAGGTACTAGTAGATTTATTGTGATTATAATTTATATGTTTTTTGTTTTTGTATATAACACGTTATTTATATTGCACTTTTATTATTCCAATTTTAATTATATTTCGTTTTGTATTTTAATTGCTTTTGTATGGTTTATAGGTTACAATATTCTATATAATGTTTGGTATTTGTCTTACAGTATATGCATTTGTTATTGAATTATTATTAATGCAATACTTATAGTGAAACACAGATGACTCAGTTTAGCAATCAATGTAATTTATTTCTATCATTGGACTGCGGTACTATTTAAATCAAGCCATTATGGCTGTAGTCCATCCTCTGATGAAATCCGCTGTGTCGGAAGAAACGCGTAGCGTCACGTGGTACTAGCAAACTAAGGAGATCAAGTGAAGTGCCCAGCAGTACAGACGCCAGAAAGTGAGAGAGGAAGTGTCCTGAGTTGCTCTCCGTTGACAGACTCTCACAGACCAGGAACAGCAGGCTGCAATCTCGGGTTGCCGGAGGAATCTGCACAAGGTGACACCAGCAGCAGGGAGGTCTTACAAAGACACACTACGATGGAGCTTTCTGATGGCAGTCTGGCGACATGTTGGTGCATGAGCTTGCTCATACAACACCTTTTATCTTGTGGCATATTGTGAGTTTGCAATTGTCTTAGTTCATGTCATTAAAACCTTGTTCTCAGATTTTACACAAGGATCTGGCGCTTCTTTCTCTTTTTGTTTCTCAAATAGGTATTTTCTGGGAGTTTGTTGTACCCAGGGAAGAAGCTGCCAAGATCCACAATCACAATCATCAAGGTCTATTTAGTATTGGGATACAGATCACTTACATGATCTGATCCATGAACTTTGGACATTATTTTAAATCCTTTTATCATTCATATATTTTATAATATTCATGTGTTTATTTTTTAGGTTTTTATTATCTCACAATTTTTTATAATTATCTTAGTTTCTACTACCCACACACATTTTTTCACACTGTCATTGCTTTATGTGAAGTCACTTATCAGTCATCTGTGTTCCCCCCCCCCCTTTTTTTTTCTCAGATCATAACCAGGTGTGTTACTTCATTAAGCGCTGTCTATTCATATTCATGTCCATTCATTCTTATACACATACTGTACACACTCTTTCTTCACTTGCTTTCAGTAACCCTTTGACACCTCTAGCCATAAAACACATCCACATCGGGGGAAGGACCAGCACAGATAACATTCCAAGAGACACTGTTTTTAAGTAATCCTTGCTTCATTCATTGTAACATCGCCGGAAGAAGAGATCAGTGTATCTCGAAAGCTCGCACAAATAAAAGCATTTCGTTAGCCACAGAACGGTATCATCTATTTATTTTTTGATTATTGAAGCTCGGCTAACACGGTACTGATACCTCTACATGTATATATATATATATATATATATATATATATATATATGTAACGGGTATTCCACCCCACCCAATCGCATATATAGTGTGGGTGAGTAGAACATGCGGTGTTACCGGTGTGGTGCGTATACCTGCAGGCTCACAGGAGGTCTGAGCCTCCGCTAGTGAGAGCCTGGGGTGAATCCTCTGGAACGTTTCTTCTTTCAGCGCCTCCACCTATGTAGGATTCTATGGAAATGTAGAATGACCCTAACATAGGAACCCACTCAGAAACCACACACACCAGTATTATGGATAACAGGTTTACTGAATGAACAAACACTTTACTAACACACATGTAAGACATTACACAACATCATAACCTTATGCTATAACCGTATCACCTTCTGCCCAATGTCTGGTGTTCCCACCCAGTGTCCGGTAATCCCCACCCAATGTCCCGTACTCCTACGGAGGTCGTGGGTGACTGCACAGTCACTAAGAACTACTAGGCATGTTGGTGCACATAGGATTCAAAGTTACATGCCGAGCACTCCGGTGCTCGGGCCTGCAACAATCTTCTCAAAGGGTCAGACGTGCGATGCATCCGTCTGATCCTATCCAGGTGATATTCTCCAGAACCCCAACGTGGGTCCAACCGCTTCACGGGAACAGCAACCGCCGCTGAATCCCTATCTCTCTAACGGGCAGTAGCGTGACAGGAACCCAAACCTAGGGCCTGTCCCTGATGTACCGCAACCTGAGGTGACTTGGGGGAAACTCCTAGGGCCTGCGGGGTTAATAACCTACCCCCCTCCCCTACTACCCCAAGTCCATAAACCTCACTAACCACTAGCTCCTAACTCGCTAGTACTACCAGCCTGCAGCAGACACACAGCTCTCACAGTCAGCCTGCAGACTCCCACACACGCTGCACACACTGCGCCCAGTACATGCAGCGACAACAACACACACAGTCCTATTTGCCAGTGCGCACAGCATTACCCGGTGTGGCACTGCAAAACCTGCACCTTACACACCTAAGGGTGACCTCCCTATCTAGGGCCGTCCCTTATAAATTACCCACTAACCTGGTGAGGAGTTGGGGCCTACCTGGGGTGTAGGGGACCTTACGCGATGCAGGAGCTTCACTCACTCCCTGCACCCTTCCTTCCCCTTCAGCTCCGCTGCTCCAACTAACTGTAACCTTCCTTTCCCAGCTCCCACTAATGTAAGTGGCAGGGTCCCTAACCTGAGGGCTGCCCCTGGCAACACTCACCTTACTGGGAAGCTGAGCTATCTCGGGCCCTGGGGGTGCTGGCCTAGTTCAGGGAGTCCCCGACTCCTGTACCCTACCTCCTTCCCTGGGCTGCTCCGGTCTATGACTGACTAGTGTGCTCTTTTGCCCGCGAAATGTATCCACTTGCTCTCCTGGCAGTCCTGCAGCCCTATTGGCTCCTATGAAGCACCTGGGGTGCTTGGCCCTAAGCCTCATGGGAGTTGTAGTCCCGTGGAGGCTGTACTTACATTGGGGCCGCGTGCGCGCCTTCCCTATGCCTGCACTAGCTCCTAATGGCCGCCACAACATCTCCCTACCTATCCTTACTCTCGCGCGATTCTTCCCTGCCCTCGCGCGATCTTCTGCGCATGCGCGACTATCTCGGGCCGCCAGGGACTCTCTGCGCATGCGCGAACCGGCGCAACATGGCGGCGCCCTGTGCAAGAGCCGCCGGAGATCTCCTGCACTCCGGCGAGCTCCCTCGTCGGCCCCCACCCTCCGGAATGGTCGTCGGGTCTGCCTCTGGCCTCTGGCAGTACCCGACAGCGTCCGTGGCCACGGAGGCTGCCTGGGGGGTCGATGGGAGAAAAAGGTGACCTGGCTACATATATATATATATATATATATACACACACACACACACACACACACACATTCACACGTGACCTTAACTTCCAAGTGGGTTTTAGTGTTAAAAATTGCACTTTGCTCCAAATAATTTCATATTTGTTGCTTGGGCAGCTGAGAGTCCAAGGGCCACATCAAAGCCCTTTGAGAGCCACATTTGGCCTGTTGGCCCAGCTGAAGGGCCGTTCAGTATTGTACATTTCTTCCAACTAATTAGGTCATAATTTTTTTTTATAATTTATTTCTAATAAACCAACATATTCTGCAGAATAAATTAAATAACAGCAGTAGCTAGTATTATCAATACAAAGAAGACATTTGAAAATAGCATCTTATATTATTGGTTTATTTCTAAATAGATATGCTGTACAAAATAAACTAACCAGCTGTGTTTGTTTAAAAAAATATATATATATATATACAGACTTTAATTCTACATTAAATAACAGTTGCACAATAATATTCTGAAACATTGTTCCACTGCTTACTAAACAGTTCCTGAAGACTTCTTTCAAAATCACCAATTGTTTCAAACGACATTTCTAAACATAGTAATTTTAAAATCAACTTTTTATAAAGCCTCCGTATTAATTTTGTAAGTGATCTACTGTGTATATTTTTGTTTTGTTTCACTTTATAAATGATCACACAAACTATTCCTGTTTAGTAGAAGGCCCATATAGTTACCTAAACTCCATGCAGAAAGATACCTGTGAATGCACTTCAGATAACTAGAAATAAGTTAATTTAAATATGCAAAGTATATATTCCCCAGGTATGTTCTCGGGTATCTCTCCACCTGGAGTATAGGTGATTCTCTTAGTAGGTATATAAATAAATGGTCCCTCTGCTACAGTAAATGTTACATATCTCTAGTTAAAACCTCCAACACTTAGATTGCATGTATGGACATAGAGAAGCTCATTGAGGCCTATATTCACTAAGCCCCATTCTGTAAATCAGAAAAAAATAACATTATTGTATCCCCTAACAATTATATGCAAAAATAACAGCACTCATTGTTACCTATAAGAGTGGTGACTACGTACAGTATGTGTTTAGTAAAGCAACATATTTGGTCAAATAATACGTGGTCACTAAATACGTATTATGTGTTGTCGAGGCACTATTTAAGTGTCCTGTCAGTATGTGGCGGAGAAAGGACCATGAGGATGGGGCCTCCGTTTGTGAAGGAAGAAAGAAGACTTTTGTACAAGAAATAACCGCTGATGATTATTCTTCAAGCAATTGACTGAGGATAGAGTTATTCAGTTATAAAATGTTTTACCAGGAAACATACATTGAGAGTTACCTCTCGTTTTCAAGTATGTGCTGGCTTGATGATCGATGGCTTCAATCAACATTGAAGATGGTTATATTTTTGGCGAGGATGGTATCAGATTGGATTTAGGTAAATCGGCCCTGGATTAGGCCTCATTTCAGTTTTGCAGGTAATTTTATGGTGGTGATGGTGGCGGAGTTAGGGGCAGTCAAGTGCCAAAGAGTGAAATATTTTTTTAAACACAAGTGAATTAATATTTTTTAGGACAGGGTGGATATGGTTGGGCAACGGCCCATAGGATTATCCTTGTGGATTAGTTCTGAGGGTCCTGAAGATCATAGGGGACCGCTCCGTGGATGGGGTAAGTGGCTTTAACTATTTATTCACCCCTTTGGTGCCAATTAAACTACTTAGGCCCTCGTTGAGAGAAGTAGCCTCATTGGCACTCATGGTGTCAAGTGATCACTTAAATTTTTTTATTTTATTTGTATGCTGAATTGTTTTTTGTAGTTTTTGCCACCTTTTGCTAATAGGGCTGCAAGCAATTCCTGTAGAAAGGGTGTGGGCTTATTAGGTTAGGGTTGGGTGTTGAAGGTGATTGATTGAGGTAGGTGCCGCATGGGGACAAATGAGATCCAGACTAGCCTCTATGGCATGCAAGAGGGGTAGTTAGGGCTAAGGGAGGGCGTATAGTAACGCCTTTGTAGCCCTTAGTGGCTAGCTACCCATGACTAGCTGGCTACTTGAGTGTCTAGGGTTTAATATATAAAAAGTGGGCAAAAGTTTATTTTATGAACATTTATGTACTGTTGTTGGTATTCATTTTGTCATAAGTCATACCTAACCCCTGGTTTATGTATTACATTTATTATATATTAAATTACATAACATTATTTGTCTACATTAATCTTAACAGAGCTTAATGAATACGGTGGGCTTATGAAAACATCTCATTTGCATATCACTTGAATATGATTTTCATGAATATCCGTTTTAATTAACACTATGCATTCAAGGGGCGTAAACCTGGGCTAACATTAAGTTATAGGACCGGAGATGGACAGAACCCCTATGTAGCACTCTGTTACTAAGTGAGATGATGAAAATATTAAAACATGATTTATTCAAAACTTCATTAAAACAATGGGGTTTAAAACAATAATTAAATAGGTACCAAGCGCTGTCTACCGCTGTGACCAATCCCAATAGACAACACACTAATTATAAACACACATAATAGTAAAAATATATTGATGGGAGTCTTTAGACAGGTATATATTACCAAGTCTATATACTATTAATAGGCAAATATCCTTATAGACTTCCCTTTGTATTTCAATATATGTTATCCACAAGGGACAGTAAGTAATTAACTGTTACACTGTTGTTTATGTGTGTTTATAATTAGTGTGTTGTCTATTGGAATTGGTCACGGATTTATTACCGATCCAATTTCCACCATTTTTAATTATTACAAATAAAAAAAATTATTTTATCAACTCATTACGCAATCCATTATAGTGCGAGTGCATTCTACAGGGACTCTTTTCTTTCTAACTTAATGTTAGTATACACTTTTTCAGATACCCCCGATTCAGCGAAGTAGTATAAGTAGTGGTGCTTAGAGGGGCTAGATTGATATAGGACCGGAGATGGACAGAACCCCTATGTAGCACTCTGTTACTAAGTGAGATGATGAAAATATTAAAACATGATTTATTCAAAACTTCGTTAAAACAATGGGGTTTAAAACAATAATTAAATAGGTACCAAGCGCTGTATATTTACCCCAAGAGTCTATACAGTGCTTGGTACCTATTTAATTATTGTTTTAAACCCCATTGTTTTAACGAAGTTTTGAATAAATCATGTTTTAATATTTTCATAATCTCACTTAGTAACAGAGTGCTACATAGGGGTTCTGTCCATCTCCGGTCCTATACCAATCTAGCCCCTCTAAGCACCACTACTTATACTACTTAGCTGAAGTGGGGGTATCTGAAAAGTGTATACTAACATTAAGTTAGAAAGAAAAGAGTCCCTGTAGAATGCACTCGCACTATAATGGTTGCGTAATGAGTTGATAAAATAAAACCTTTTATTTGTAATAATTAAAAATGGTGGAAATAGGATCGGTAATAAATCCGTGACCAATTCCAATAGACAACACACTAATTATAAACACACATAAACAACACTGTAACAGTCGATTACTTACTGTCCCTTGTGGATAACATATATTGAAATACAAAGGGAAGTCTATAAGGATATTTGCCTATTAATAGTATATAGACTTGGTAATATATACCTGTCTAAAGACTCCCATCAATATATTTTTACTATTATGTGTGTTTATAATTAGTGTGTTGTCTATTGGGATTGGTCACAGATTTATTACCGATCCTATTTCCACCATTTTTAATTATTACAAACAAAATGTTTTATTCTATCTAACTCATTACACAATCCATTATACTGTGAGTGCATTCTACAGGGACTCTTTTCTTTCATTGTTGTTATGTGCTTATTATCCCTATTGCACCTCAGTTCATACTCACAATTACGAGGCTGACGCGGGAGTACCTTCTTTCCCATTCCTCCACCCCCCTCCTTTTCCCATAGTACTTAACATTAAGTTATTCACTTTAGTGAGTACAGCATTACTGATAATGTAGCATTATGTAACTAATGTAGTATGGTTATACAGTACAGTAAAACCTGTATGTATGTTATACAGTAAAACTGTATGTATGGTTATACAGTAAAACCTGTATGTATGGTTATACAGTAAAACCTGTATGTATGGTTATACAGTAAAACTGTATGTATGGTTATACAGTAAAACCTGTATGTATGGTTATACAGTAAAAACTATATGTATGGTTATATAGTAAAACCTATATGTATGGTTATATAGTAAAACCTATATGTATGGTTATACAGTAACACCTGTATGTATGGTTATACAGTAAAACCTGAATGTATGTGTAGCCCTGGCCACCATAAGGGAGTAATCCTAGTTACGTTGTTAAGTTATCCATGGTGGGTGGGTATATAACCTGGACTGTAATGACCATATTAACTGTGTATCTGTTTATGTCATTTTGTATTTTTGTGCACGTTGTTCACCTACATGAAGGACCAGCAAATTTAGAACCAAGTGGGGACCATTGGTTTCCACCAGAGGGAGAGTGTAGCCCTGGGTAGTTTTGGGGCTATAGTTCTTTCTCCTCCTGTGCAATAATCCCTGGTAAAGGCAGGTTTGCCAGGAGTAATCATGGGTTCTCCCCACTCACTGCAGATCAGTGAGGCAGAGAAACCAGTGCAGCCAGGCCTGTGTCCAATAAGGGACAGGGGCGGGCTCTTGTTGGATCTGTCATAATGATCAGTATTTCCTGTATTTAGTCAGTTGCTCCTACCCTGAGAGGAGCTCAGTCTCCAAACCCAGTTGTGCAGGGCTCTGCCAATCTGTGGGCCTTCCCTTAGGGGAGAGGCGGGTAGACTGTTCCCACTACTCTGATAAGGGGTAGTGGAAGAGCTAGGCCTGTTTCCAGGGCCCTGACTGGGAGTGTATGGCCAGGTCCATCCTGCAGGAGAACTCCTGTGTTCCTGTACTGCTGTGTATGCTGCTCCAGTGTATGCTGTTGGTGCAATAAAGTGTTCCTGATTTATAAAGAAGCAGTTGTGAGACTGGAATCTCTCATCCCTGAGTGGGACGTTGTATTCCAGGGATTCCACCCCATATCCTGGGGCCTGCAAAAGATGGAGGCGCTGTCACCGTGAGTACGTACTGGGTATGTCCCCAGAAGCCTGTCCTCACATTCCCCATAACATTGAGCGGGAGAAACAGGAGTCCTGTAAACCAGCAGGTGCACCACACTATTATGCCTTGTAACCAGAGTCAGTTTCCCCGTGCTAGGGCCAACATGAGATTGGGCCAGGGAAACTCCGTTACATATGGTTATACAATAACACCTGTATGTATGGCTATACAGTAACACCTGTATGTATGGTTATACAGTAACACCTGTATGTATGGCTACACAGTAACACCTGTATGTATGGTTATACAGTAACACCTGTATGTATGGCTATACAGTAACACCTGTATGTATGGTTATACAGTAACACCTGTATGTATGGTTATACAGTAATACCTGTATGTATGGCTATACAGTAACACCTGTATGTATGGTTATACAGTAACACCTGTATGTATGGTTATATAGTAACACCTGTATGTATGGTTATACAGTAACACCTGTATGTATAGTTATACAGTAACACCTGTATGTATGGCTATACAGTAAAACCTGTATGTATGGTTATACAGTAACACCTGTATCAGTGTGAAGATTTCCTGCTTTTTAACCCTGGTGTATTTGGACTATCCATAGAGGGATTTGCAATGCTCTGCTATGTACTCAGCACTTCAATATTCATGTTTCTACGTTACCTTTGCGATTTCTTCTTGAAATGCGACTAAGTTCAAGTATGAGATGTTAACCATGTCTGGTCCGTAAACCACCGTAAACATGCGATACTCCAACCGTCCTCCAAAGTTCCCCACCTCCAACTGCTCACGTAATTTGGGCTCCTGGAAGCAACATATAAAAGAAAATATATCATTACATTTTTTTTTTTTTAACTTTAGTAATTACTTTCTTTTTGCACAGTTCATGCCCTAGTTTCACAGCCAAAAGTCTAAAGTAAATATCCCCCATAGGACTTTATTTCACTTTTCTCTTCGACTTTTATGAACTAAAACAAATATATCTGGAATTAGTAGAGTTTGTGGAGCAAGGAAGACACTCATACTTAATTATCGACTCACCGAAAACCTGGGACTGCCAGACACAACATGTATACGTTACAAAGGAGCACTGCCGCTATGTGGTACACTGCCCCCGGGTGCTTATCTCAGGCAGGGGAAAGCGAACACGTGGCAAATGAGAGCGCTGGCGTGGACTTGCGTCAAAGTGTTCAACTCTATTTTAACTACAGATGTAGTAACACTTACTGTCTCCAGCGCCACGAACGAACTAGCAGAAATCCACGGTGCTGGGGACAGTGTTTGCCGCGATCACGTCGCAGAGGATTCATCCTCTTGAATAGCACCCCCTGCAGAGTTAATACTTTGTGCTGTGACTACCATGGCACCGAAGACGTTAAGTCTTGTTACAGGTACATCTGTAGATCGACGATTCGGTCCCAATCGCGGACATTTTGAAAAATGCTAAATCAAGGCGTAATAAAGAGCTGAACCCTTAACTTACTCCAATTGTGTTATTTTAGAAACAGTGTCATATTTATTTCTGTTAAGTAAATGACCCCTTGAGCTTGTATGGTTGCTTTACCTAAACTTCCCTAAGAGGTCCTTTAACTGAAGGGTTAAAAACAGGCCGTTATGAAAATCATTAACAGACGGTATTTGCCCTGAAATTAACACATATCGTCGATAGAGAGAGAGAGATAATTTGACTACAGTCCCAAGTGACTTAAATACCTCCCCAAACCAACCTTTAAATAACATGTGGATACATGCGCATAAATATGAACACACCTGAGATACCTGGGATATATGCTAATTGAAATCATTTGAATGTACTTTGCCAAATAAGCATATATCCTGAATCTCTCTCTTTTCATATTTCAGGGATTGGATGGGAGTATCACCGTTAGGAATGACTTAACTATGTGTTGTTAGGGGCAACACCCCTTTTGCATATCATTAGCACTAACAGCAGTTATAAGGAACACGATGCTCTTTCCGCACTTAACACTGCATTATGGAGCTTGGAAGATACACATCAACAGGACGAGGCATTCATTTAGGTTAGTGCCTCATTAAGTCAATAGAGGACCCCTGTGGATCTGAGCATACGGGTGTTATTTGATAGTTGCAAAAACAGTAATTCAGGCTGTTTTTGGCAGAAAATCCCCATTACGGTGGGCTGCAATGTCCTATGTGCAAGTGGCCTGTTTATAAGTAGCATGGAGTTATTTTGGTGTTTCATTATTAGTTACATCTGATTAGAAGTTATTTTCATTTGCATGCTCTAAATGGATTCCTTCTCCCTCACTTTCACAGGTATGCTAAATTGAACCATCTTGAACCAACTTGTCTGCTGTGAATGCCTGTCTGTAATTGTTATGCTAGATTGAACTATCTTCTACAATACTTGTCTACTTCGTCTGATGTGAATGCTCTAGAGCCTGTCTGTAATTGGTTTGATAAATTACACCATCTCTCTAGTGTGTTAATCAGATGGGTGTATAGCTTCCTGTTGGTGGTATAAAAATGTAGGCTTGGCCTATATATTGGGAATATTTCTGTGTGGCAATGTGAGGTGTTACAATGTCCTCTGGCCTGTTTATATGTGGCATTGGGTTATTCTGGAGTTGAATGAAGTTGGGCATGAGGACATCTTCTATCAAACATGCAATCAACATTGCAGAGCACCGCCATTCATAAATTGTTTATTTCTCACATCTTTCACTTTGCCTTTATCCTAACTTCATTTCCAGTGTCTAGACCTCACCCACCTCTCAACACTAAACTAACACTAATACCACTAATACCACTGCCATGCATTCTCTACTATTTATATTTGCTCTAACCTCACTTTTTCCAAAATACACTTTTCTCTCTACCATCCTCATTATGCCTCTAACTTCATTGCTATACTGTAGCTTCATCTCTCCTTTCTCCACTTCTCAGTTCATATTTACTCCTTTACTATGTGCGCCCTTTAACCAAACACAGCAATACACCCTGCACTAAAACAGAAAAACAGACACCTAAAAATCCTCCTCACACATTCTCCTTCTTTCCTTGATTCTGATGATATCTATGTACTCACTCCTATGAATGAAGACGTCCTTCACTACAAATTTATCCTAATATGTTTGACTCTGTTCTGTCCCAGGCTAAACAAAACAACTTTTCTTCACTAATTAACAATCACAAGTCTAACCCAAGCCGCCTCTTCACTTTTTTGACTCTCTACTCAGCCCCACTTCTTCCTAACTCTCCACCTGCTGTCCTTGACTCTTTTCCCTCTGTCACAAAAAAGGAAGTGTCACTGCTGAGCTTCTCCTCTTTCTCTACCACTAGGCCCTATTCCCTTTCATCATCTCATCTCATCAACTCAAATCTCTTGCTCCTACTCTAATCCCAGCATTCACACATTTTTTCAACTCCTCCCACAGATCTGGTAAATTTCCACCTCATTCAAGTACGCAACAGTTATATATTTATACAAAAACAGCAAGCATGACCCTACCTGTTTCATTAACTATTGCCCTGTCTTCTTCCTGCCTTTTGCCACTAAACTCTTAAACATGTTGCATTATCCCACTTGCTTCATTTTCTTACCTCCTATTCTCTCCTTGATCATCTACAATCTGGCTTCCACACTGCTCACTCCATGTGTGGTGCCACCTACTGTGAGACCGGCCCTATCCAAACATCATCCAGGAGAAGACCAGACTGGTGACAAACATCTATCCCGTCCGGTTCCAGTGTGGTAACCCATGTCTTGTAACATAAAATGTTCAAAAGAATTACTTTGATGTACGCAGAATACTTCGCGTTTATATAACAATTGTTTATACTAAATTTTACTTCACTGTGAGCGTTGTGCGCTGTTTTTTGTCTTTATTCTCTATTAGCTTTTGAGAGGGGCTGAGACACTACCTTCAACCAGTAATGTTTTGTACTTGTCTATGTGCAAAATCATATGTGTATATGTCACACTTTCTTTTTTTGGGTATTTGGGATTTCAATTTTGACCTTGTCCCATTGCACCAACTTGCATTTTATTATTATCCCTGAATTTATTTTTGCTGCGCACTTTTTCTTCCTTAATTACTGTTGTGATGGATCAAAATGTGTTAAACAGTTACATTTCATTATCCACTAAACGAAAATAAATGTTCATCATGTGACATAGAATAGACACCACATTGCATCACAAGGGGGAGCTGCTGGAAAACCAAGATTATTTCAATATGCCATTCACAATTTTACCCTCATTGAGAATAAATGTAACGAAAGACTGTAATGTTTTCTGTGACTTAAGTGTGAAGCATAAAAAGCTAAGGGACCGATATCAATCACTGCAATGCACAAAAGTACACTTCAAAAGAATGCTATCTAATTCAACAGTAAGCTCACTCTTCAAAAGCTATTACAATATCAAAGTATGCTTATTTACATTTTCACATACTGTAGCTCTCGTTGATCTTATACTAGAGATGTATTGCTAGTAAGGGACATACGGAAAACGGTATGTCAGTAACAATGCAAACTGCATTTCCCTTCAGATATGCTCAGCTTTTCCCTACCTGAAATGGCTACACACTTTACTGAGCAAACAGTGTGTATGCTAGAGATTCAGACTACAACATGGAAAACATGTTGGGCCATATTTACAGAGAAGTGTCACAAGGCACAATCCTGCACTGGAAGATACCTTACAGCTTATTCAATTCAATGAGCTGTAAACTGTCATCCAGCACTAGAAAGTGTGTTACTGTATGGCACAAGACTGCATAGTATGGGCCATATGTCTAAAAATATAATCACAACTTGTTTTGAGAAAGGCTCCGGTAGAGATCCGAAACATTGATAGTTCTGCAATAAACTTTATTTTTCGAAGTCCTGACGTGCCTTCTTTAGTTATGTATATGTATAAAAATATTAAAAAAAATATATAAAAATATAAAATAGTTGTTCTATTAAATATAATTTTTGACATATAAATACAGTATTACACTACAGTACTAAATAACACAATAAATATTGCAGTAAATATCATGTGCGTTAAGTAGATAATGTACACGCTACCATTATTTTCACTAGCACACGTGTTACATCTTGAAGTAATAATAAGGGAGAAGGAGTGGCTCAGTGTGTAAAGACAATGACTGGCAATGAGTTTGAAACAGTGTCGGCTCCTTGTGACCTTGGGAAGTTACTTTATCTCCCTGTGCCTCAGGCACCAAAAAATAGATTGTAAGCTCCACGAAGCAGGGATCTGTGCCTGCAAAATGTCTCTGTAAAACGCTACGTAAAACTAGTAGCGCTATACAAGAACATGCTATTATTATTATTATTATATGCACTGCATCTGACTCTATAAACAAACTTAACATCTACTGCACAGTGCAGTCCATCATGGCACACTGTATGAAAGATCATGAGTTCAATTCCTGCATTTGTATTATATAAAATGTATTCACTGTTGGGCTGTCATTGGTCAGGCCAATGGTGCTCCAAAGTCAAATTGAACTGTCTCCCCAAGCACCAAACTTGGGATAGCGTACGTAAGCACGTACGCATGTGGACTTAGCCTGATGAAGCAGGGAGTGGAGAGAGCTGCAGATGCCGGGTAAGTCCTCGCTGAACCCCTGATAGAGCTGGCCATTTCGCGATCCCAGTTATAAAACAGTCTCATTATGTGGACCCCGAGCACCGTGTTTTAATGGGGTTCAGCTATACTAATAACGACTTCTTATTGGTCGGTGTGACGTGAGAGATTTAAAAAAACAGGAAGCAACTCCGGTACCTTAACAATAAGTATCTTTGGAACCTTGAAATAGCACAGTTCAGCCCCGGATACCCCCTGATCCCAAACAGAAAAAATAGGGAGGTTGGGTGGGGGACTGCTCCTCTGTACTGTATATGAAAATATACTGGAGCATCATTTTCATTGTGCCTTATGACATTGAAACTTTTTGCACGTTCCCTCCTCCTCAGGGAGATTTGACTGATACAGGTGTTATGGTGCTAAACTTAGGCTTACAAGAGGCCTAAGCCTCCACACTTGGGGAGCCTGGGGTGGCTGGTGCAGCACCTCCACCCGTGATGATCCCTGCGTTGGCGGGAAAGCCCCTCACGCGAATTTTATATGGTATGCCTCCAATAACCACAATCCACATATGCAACCTATTTACTATGGTCCCATAGTCTCAGCAATACAGTGTACACACACAATCATAGTAACCGTCCCCCAAAGTACAGAGAGTGCCCTGGGCACCGAAAACCCAATGTCCATCAGAACAGTCCCTCCCAAAAATATATGTGAGGGCAGCGCTACCCTCCCTGCGTGGTGTTGGTGCACGTGGGTACCTTCCTGGGTACTTGGGTACACCAGGGTATATTCAGACAGGCTGCATCCATAATCCCACTATGCAGGGCCTCTGTGACAATCCTTGTTTTGCTTTACATCCGGTAGCACAGCGCCGCCATTCATCCAGGAATCCTCTGCCGCAGTTCTGTCTGCTCCACTGAATTGTCCGCACACTAAGGGGCGAGTCCCTTACTAGTGTCCATCCCTACAACACTCCACTACGGTGTAAGTGAACTAGCTGTGGCCTACTGGGGAATGGGTCTGGCCTAGTCCAGGGGGCTTGACTAGCACCCTGGACACTACCTTTCCCTTCGCTGGCTCTGTCAGAACTGAGCACGCCGACTCCAGTCCATGGAGGAAATCCTGAACTAAAGGATCTCCTCTTCCTGCAGCGACAACCTTAAGATGGCCGCTGCCTTACACACAGTCCCTATGTATGTGGCTGCACCAACCACAACATGGCCGACACAGCTCACTAAACCCTCCCACATGACGGGACTACTGCCAGGGAGGAGGCAAGGAAGGGTACCCTGCTACACACATTTTTGCAAACATACCAAATCATTTTCTTTCAGTCGCATGAAAAAAAGATTTAATAGACTTGGCTGATACCTAGTTATGATACAGTAAGTTTTATTTTCAGTGGGAAGCAGCAATATCAGGCATTGTTATAAAGGTACAGTACTGTGTACAGTTCACAAGCAGTGTTTTTTTAATCATAGATTATGTATAAAATGTACCCTCAGTGTACTGGGGTAAACGTTATTGTCCAAGGGTTTGTTGATATATTAAAATGCATAACACTTTCAGTTCTGGAACAGCCCGTCTTTATGGCTCTAAGCACAAAGAGTATGAGGTTAATTCTAGCTACATAAAATGCAATATGTTTCATGACATATGAAAAATGTTATATCATATTTACTTAATGCTGTCTCTCTAGTAGAGATATTACATTTTTCCACGGATGTTCAAAAATCACACAAAATTGGCAATATGTTTGCAGAATAAAAGAAAATGGCAAACATCTCAAAACATTTGCTAAGCATTAAAGTCCATGTGCATTTCAAATTCCAATATATATACTGTATACTGTAATTTAGCATAATTTTAGAAAAAAGCTGCACAACTGTGCGCTAATCCAATACACTTAAGTCTATTGATTTCCTTAGTAATTTGAACTTTAGCAAAAATTTTGCTAAAACACAAAATATAAGCGGAAACAGCAGAAAACATTGCAAAAATAATTTGAAGACCTTTGTACAATTCCAGTCTCAAGTTCTCCTGCACTTAACCTCCACAATTGAAAATGAATGTGTCAGAATAAATTTTGATCAGTCCAAAAATAGAGCAAATGGACATGTATTGTAAAAGCAGAATATATGACCATTACCTAGCAATTAAATTGACCACTACTGTATTCATTGCAGAGCATTACTCTCAAAGTGGTATAAAGCCGATTTCAGCGAGTAAATATGCTGTCTTGTATGTAGCCTAGTCCTCTGGTTATCATCTTTTCTTTGGCCCTAACAGTTTAAGTCCTGTTAGACACAGGCAATGTGGGGGATAAGCTCTCTCACGGAGGCCTAGCTTGCTGTTGCAGCCTCAATACACTATTGCTGTATCTAGCGGCTGGCCTAACAACAACCAGAGAGTGTAATCCTTGGGCGAATACTGGCTGGTCACATGCCCATGATGTGATGCCTGTCAGTATCAGACCTGCCCTGTTATGGGGCAGGGTTACAAGCCCCTTCTCTGGGATACAAAAGCGGACACTCTCCCAGAAGTGAGGAGTTCTCTTCCCTCCCCCGTGGAGTGGAAGCACTTACGATTTATCCCATCAGGGGGCAAAGGAGCGGAGAAGGGACCTGCATGGCCTCAAGCCCTGGGGGTACTACTTCAGGGAATGAGCCTGCCATAACTGTATGTATGCTGCAAATAAAGATCCAGTTGAATACATCTGTTATGGCTACTTGAATAGAACACTACATGAGTTGCCCGTGCGGACCATCCATCATAGTCCTAACCGAACATTCAACAGTAAACTTAACCCTTTCAGTTTTAGAAAGATCTATCATGCAATAAAAAGTGATGCTTTACTGCCTTTGCCGCACTGATGAGGTTATATGATGTGTTATAATGTATTTGAGAATGAAAAGTGACACATTCTGTATAATCCCAAAATAGTGCTATAAGCACCAAGGAAAGCACTCCAAGTCCAAGTATAATACTAGAGCTATTAACAAACATTATCCCATACAAAAAATGAATCAGTATCTTTCTCGTATCTTTATACATCATAACTTGGTGTAGTTAGTATATTTTTATTGTATTTCTCCAATAATGATATTAAATCATGTTACGGATGTTTATTGGGGAAGTTAATTTCTTCATGAAATAGGAACATTCAGTGTCCAAATTATATAAAAATGTATAACCTTCCAATTTGAGAGAGACAAAAGTAGTTATCATTAAAATGCTGAATTTTTGGGTTTGGAATCAAATCCAGCACCATGAACTAAAGTCTATTTGAAGCCACAATCCCATAAATGATCGCCACATTTCTTGATTACCGAGATCTACATAATAAAAATAAAATGTTTGATGTTGCAATGTAATGTAAAAGTACATGGTGAATAGTTCATGATTGTAAACATGTGCTCATAATCTGCACCAGACATTCAAATCTATTATTATTATAGCCCATCTTCCCCCCCCCCCTTAATCGCAGATCAGGTCCCCTAAGGTGTTCTGGGGTCTGGCTAGATGTCTCTGTGTGGTGCATACCTGCTGGCAACAGGAGGGCCTGAGTCTCCCGCGATTACATGGGGGATGACAGGAACAGGTTACTGGGGTGGATGCCTTCGTTCTGGTTCAATGGTGCAGCGCCTGCATCTATAGTAAGCCCCAGGAATGTGGGGTGTAATCCTTACCACAGAGATTCCCCTCACCGGGATGAGAGATTCCAGTCTCACACAAGGATTATCTTTAAAAGCAGCAGTCTCTTTATTCACTTGGGCAGCAGCAGCAGCAGCCGACAGGTACAGTTGATACACGGTCCACTAACTGTTCTCCCTTGTGATGTCCCTGCCGCCACTCTGGACCAAAGGCATCCAGAGTGGGGCTAGCTCTTCCCTCACCCCCTAAGCAGCGTGAGAGGTATTTGGTTCCACCTCACTGACTACAGCTATATGAGCTCTACTCATGAGCTGATCACTCCTCTCCTCCTAACTCACTATCACTACTGTCAGACTGACAGAACACACTAAATAGGACATGCACTGCTCTTTTATGATCTCAGCAGGCACCGCCCCTTTGTCTCTTGCTTTGACATAGGGTCAGGTGACCTACCTCCACCATTCAGGGCAAGTGCTTGAAGTGGGGGAAACCCATGATAACTCCTGGCAACCTGCCCTTACCAGGGATTATACCAGGAGGAGGATAGAACTATAGCCCCATTTATTACCAGGGCTACACTCTCCCTCAGGTGGAATCCAATGGTCCCCACTCGGACCTAATTTGCTGGACCATCCTGCAGGTGAACAATCTGTGAACATACAAAACATAGTTAATCAATATTGTGTACACTAGACTGTAACACCCATGATGGCGACATAACACAATGGGAAACTCCCAACATGGAGAACCCTAACTCAATAGTAATGACGGGGATCAGGCTTCTTCACTTCCCGCCCGTTGTGTTCCACTATTTTAACAAAGAAGGGTTGTACAGGCCAATTCTCCTGTCTGTACAGGATGTTATGCATAAATATATTCCTGCCTGTACTCCAAGCCTTTATCACAGAACATATTTTATCCTCCCTTATGTAGGTAGTGCTACCAAACTTAATCCTCAATTGTTCAAGGACTGCATCTCTGAGCCAGATGTCTCTCTGGTCCTTGATCTCCCGCATTATCGGCTCTGGCACGTATGGAAACTCATATCCATGAGATTGCCGGTATCTCGCTGCTATGGCTCTGTCTGCCCTACTTAATTTAGTAAGGTTCCGGTTCCCAGCCTTTCCTGGCTGTACCCAGAACTTTGGCTCCTCAGGCGCAACATCATCGTACAGAATAGATGAGCCTTTGGGGGTAATCACTTTTTGCTTAATTTCTCTCCACCTGTTATCTAACTCGCCGGCAACCTCCTGTGGAGAATAGGTGCCTACGTCCAACCAGTGACCTACAATATCTTCTTTATTAATACAAATCTGGTGCGGTCCATCCCCTCATGATGCCCTGTGAATAACGATGCCCACCATTTATCTCGGTGCTCATACGAGGATGACACACTCATACCTTCCTCAGACTCTGCTCTGGAAGATACACCGGATGTCGCTGCCTCTGTAGAGTGCGAGCCTTTACGCCTACCTCTAAGGACATTCTTATAAACTGTGGGGTTCATCTTAGGTGGTTTGGGACTCACGGGACCCGCTTTTGCAGTAGACTGGGACCCTCGGGCCCTACCTTTAGGAACAAGATTAAACACAGTGGGGTTAGGTACATGTACAACACTTGACAATGGTATCTCCCCATCAGAACCCTCATCACTTGTCACCCAATCCCGCCAATCAGTTGAAAACTTGGGCGTCTTATCCAGCTTACTCCTACTAGGACCCGGTGGCATGACACATGATGGGGCAGGGGCAATGGCCGGGGCAATGGCGCTAGGGGCAGGGACCATGGGATCGCCAAAGTTCATTACAGTATCTCTGAGTTGGGCGATGCCACGACCTGTAGGTATTTTCTGACTGGCTCTTTCGGCAGCGCTTCGGGCTCCTCGCTTGGCTACTTGGGCCTTGAACTCCTCAAACTCTGCTTCCAGTCCAGCTCTTCTTATGGAAGCAATCAAAGCTTCCGGGCCTCTGCGCCAGTCTGACCCGTAAGTGACGTCATCGTTGGTCATCGCGGAATCTCCATCCGCTCCTTGGTCTCGCACCGGAAGAGGCGGTGGTGGACCATCAGGGTCGCGGATGGGCAGGTAGGCCTCAAGCCCTTCTCTCTCCACAGGTTCCTCCTTCACCTGGCGGGAATAAGGGGGTGGTGGTGTCCTCTTACCACTCCGCTGTCTTGTGATGCTCTGCGGTTCCTCCGGAGCCATCTCGGATCCCATCTCCGCCGCACTGGGAGTCGCCACTGCCGCAGGACTTCTACGCGGTTTAGGCCGCACCAGCGCTCGCCATAGGGGGGTCTCCGGACTCGTCTGCTCCATCTCAGGGGTAAGTGGGACTTCTTCTTTACAGCTGGGGTGGTCTGCCGGCCGGCGCATCACCACCGATGACAGGCTGTCTCTCTCATCCGGCGAGGACTGCAACGGCTCCTCTGCTGGGAAATCACCTCGAGTCCTTGCGGCACCGCCAGTGGGCATGGGTACGAAACAGGCCCGCTCAGGTACCTCCACTGCGGTCGCACTCTCCTTCGTCTGGATATCTCTTGGTGGCTGGGCCTGGGTCCCTACCACAGGGGTGACATATGGGTCCAGGGCAGCCTTCGCCTCCACCTCCTCTATCTCGATCAGCATCGCTGGAGAGGCATCTCGCGGGGTCTTTATTGTAGGGCAGGCATGTCAAACATGCGGCCCGCGGGCCGCATGCGGCCCCCAATGGATATTTTTGCGGCCTGCTCACAACCAGCGCGGCGGCGGTCGTGTGTGTCGGCGAGCGCGTGGGCGGCGGTAAAAAGTTTTGGCCGCGGGAGAAGCGAGCGCGGGTGTTGGGGAAGCGAGTAGCACTGGCGGAAGTAAAATCTGTCCTGCAGGGGCTCGAGGCGTACGGTGGCCGGGTGCAGTCAATCTGCACTCATGCCATGTATGGGAGGACACGGGGGCGGAGTCAAAACCCCTGCGGAGAGACTGCATTCTCCTTGAAGCCTGGTAAACCAGAGAGATCATGGCCGCCCCCCTCCATGAGGTGCAGAGAGTTCAGCAGTTCAGTGGAGATCCCACGGACAGGGGTATGTCTTCACAGCAGCCCCCCTCCCCCCTGTCAAATCTCTGTGTGAGCTGCACGTGCAGAAGGAGATCTGTGTGTGTGTGTGTGTGTGTGTGTTTGTGTTTGTGTGTGTGTGTGTGTGTGTGTGTGTCTGAGTGTGTGTGTGTGTGTGTGTGCCTGAGTGTGTGTGTGTGTCTGAGTGTGTGTGTGTCTGAGAGAGAGAGAGAGAGTGTCAGGGAGAGGGAGAGAGAGAGAGTGCCTGTATCCCTGTGCCCCTGTCCCTGTGTCCCTGTCCCTGTGCCCCTGTCCCTGTGCCCCTGTCCCCCTGTCCCTGTGCTGCTGTCCCTGTGCTGCTGTCCCTGTGCCTCTGTCCCTCTGTCCCTCTGTCCCTGTCCCTCTGTCTCTGTCCCTGTGCCTTTGTCCCTCTGTGCCCCTGTGCCTGTGTCCCTGTGTCCGTGTCCCTGTGTCCCTGTGTTCCTGTCCCTGTGTTCCTGTCCCTGTGTCCCTGTGCCTGTGTCCCTGTCCCTGTGCCTGTGTCCCTGTCCCTGTGTCCCCCTGTCCCTGTGTCCGTGTCCCTCTGTCCCTCTGTCCCTCTGCCCCTGTCTCCCTGTCTCCCTCTGTCCCTGTGCCTGTGTGCCTGTGTCCCTCTGTCCCTGTGTCTGTGTCCCTGTGTCCCTGTGTGCCTGTGTCCCTGTGTCCCTGCCCCTGTGTCCCTGTCCCTGTGTCCGTGTCCCTCTGTCCCTCTGTCCCTCTGTCCCTCTGCCCCTGTCTCCCGGTCTCCCTCTGTCCCTGTGCCTGTGTGCCTGTGTCCCTCTGTCCCTGTGTCTGTGTCCCTGTGTCCCTGTGTGCCTGTGTCCCTGTGTCCCTGCCCCTGTGTCCCTGTCCCCTGTCCCCTGTGTCCCTGTCCCCTGTGTCCCTGTGCCTGTGTCCCTGTGTCCCTGTGCCTGTGTCCCTGTCCCCTGTGTCCCTGTCCCCTGTGTCCCTGTCCCCTGTGTCCCTGTCCCCTGTGTCCCTGCCCCTGTGTCCCTGCCCCTGTGTCCCTGCCCCTGTGTCCCTGTGCCTCTGTCCCTGTGCCCCTTTGCCCTGTCCCTGTGCCTCTTTGCCTCTGTCCCTGTGCCCCTGTGCCCCTGTCCCCTGTGTCCCTGTGCCTCTGCCCCTGTGTCCCTGTGTCCCTGTGTCCCTGTCCCCTGTGTCCCTGTGCCTCTGCCCCTGTGTCCCTGTGTGCCTCTGCCCCTGTGTCCCTGTCCCTGTGCTGCTGTCCCTGTGCTGCTGTCCCTGTGCTGCTGTCCCTGTGCCCCTGTCCCTGTGCCTCTGTCCCTCTGTCCCTGTCCCTCTGTCCCTCTGTCTCTGTCCCTCTGTCCCTCTGTCCCTGTCCCTTTGTCCCTCTGTCCCTCTGTGCCCCTGTGCCTGTGTCCCTGTGTTCCTGTCCCTGTGTTCCTGTCCCTGTGTTCCTGTCCCTGTGTCCCTGTCCCTGTGCCTGTGTCCCTGTCCCTGTGTCCCTGTCCCTGTGTCCCCCTGTCCCTGTGTCCGTGTCCCTCTGTCCCTGTGTCCCTGTCCCTGTCTCCCTGTCTCCCTCTGTCCCTGTGCCTGTGTGCCTGTGCCTGTGTGCCTGTGTCCCTCTGTCCCTGTGTCTGTGTCCCTGTGTCCCTGTGTGCCTGTGTCCCTGTGTCCCTGTGCCTGTGTCCCTGTGCCTGTGTCCCTGCCCCTGTGTCCCTGTCCCTGTGTCCCTGTCCCCCTGTCCCCCTGTCCCCCTGTGTCCCTGTGCCCCTGTCCCTGTGTCCCTGCCCCTGTGTCCCTGTCCCTGTCCCCTGTGTCCCTGTCCCCTGTGTCCCTGTCCCCTGTGTCCCTGTCCCCTGTGTCCCTGTCCCCTGTGTCCCTGTCCCCTGTGTCCCTGCCCCTGTGTCCCTGCGCCTCTGTCCCTGTGCCTCTGTCCCTGTGCCTCTGTCCCTGTGCCCCTTTGCCTCTGTCCCTGTGCCCCTTTGCCTCTGTCCCTGTGCCCCTTTGCCTCTGTCCCTTTGCCCCTTTGCCTCTTTCCCCGTGCCCTTGTGTCCCTGTGCCTCTGCCCCTGTGCCTGTGTCACTGTGCCACTGTGTCCCTGTGCCTCTGCCCCTGTGTCCCTGTGTGCCTCTGCCCCTGTGTCCCTGTGTCCCTGCCCCTGTGCCTGTGTCCCTGTCCCCCTGTCCCTGTGTCTGTGTCCCTGTCCCCCTGTCCCTGTCCCCCTGTACCCCTGTGTCCCTGTGCCCGTGCCCCTGTGTCCGTGTCCGTGTGTCCCTGTCCCCTGTGTCCCTGTGTCCCTGTCCCCTGTGTCCCTGTGCCTCTGCCCCTGTGCCTGTGTCACTGTGCCACTGTGTCCCTGTGCCTCTGCCCCTGTGTCCCTGTGTGCCTCTGCCCCTGTGTCCCTGTGTGCCTCTGTCCCTGTGTCCCTGTGTCCCTGTGTCCCTGCCCCTGTGCCTATGTCCCTGTCCCCCTGTCCCCCTGTCCCCCTGTGTCCCTGTGCCCCTGTGCCCCTGTGCCCCTGTGTCCGTGCCCCTGTGTCCCTGTCCCCTGTGTCCCTGTGCCTGTGTCACTGTGCCTGTGTCCCTGTGTCCCTGTGCCTCTGCCCCTGTGCCTCTGCCCCTGTGCCTGTATCCCTGTGTCCCTGTGTCCCTGTCCCTGTGCCTCACTCTCCCTCTCTCTTTCTCTCTCTCTCTCTCCCTCTCTCTCCCTCTCCCTCTCTCTCTGCCTCTCTCTCTCTGCGCCTCTCTCTCTCTCTGCGCCTCTCTCTGCGCCTCTCTCTGCGCCTCTCTCTCTGCCTCTCGCTGCCTCTCTCTCTCTCTCTCTCTCTGCCTCTCTCTCTGCGCCTCTCTCTCTGCCTCTCTCTCTCTCTGCGCCTCTCTCTGCGCCTCTCTCTCTCTCTGCGCCTCTCACTGCCTCTCTCTCTCTGCGCCTCTCTCTGCGCTTCTCTCTCTGCGCCTCTCTCTCTGCCTCTCTGTCTCTCGTTTTTATCTTAACTGCCCTATACTGTACCTACACCGAAATAACCTATTCTGCTTTCTTCCGGATCTGACTCAAGTTTCACGCGGGGGATATCGGAAGACAGGTAGGAAACACCTCCCCTGCAGTATAGTACCTTGAGGGACTGCGGATCAGGTAAGATTCCAGGCGGGATTGCTGCTTTGGAAATCAAGAGGGGCATCCTGACACTGGTTAATGGGTTCAGAAGTCATTCACATCTGGCTTTTTTAGTTTTTATTTTCCCTGTTCTACATTTTTTAGTTTTTATTTTCGTTTTGTGAGACACACACACACACACACACACACACACACACACACACACACACACACACACACACACACACACACACACACACACACACACACACACACACACACACACACACACACACACACACACACACACACACACACACACACACACACACACACCTTTTCGAAATAAACCTACATTTCTATGAAAATGTAAGTTTTTTTTTTTTTGCGGCCCACCTAGACTTAAACCTTGTTTATTTGGCCCTTGTTAGCATTTGAGTTTGACATGCTTGTTGTAGGGCATGACTCGATAGGCCAGCGGTAGAATGTGCCACACTGTTGGCACCGTGCCGTAGTATTTGGGGCCGGTCCGGGTGACGTGCATTGGACGCACAGGCACCGCAGATATTGTAGGCCATAAACCTCCACAACCAGGAAGCCTCCTGGAAGCTGATAAGTGGTTACGCTTAGGTCAGCCATCTTTTGCGCGGGGGTTGATTCGCTCAGCTTGCTGGTTTTGCACTTAGCTCCTTCTCCTTCCCCAGCCAAGCAGAAGTGAAGTTCCTCAGCCTCACTTCCTGTCCCTCCTTCCGCTGGGGAGGACTGTTGGGATTGGTTCTCAGTGTGCCCCCTCCCTCTGGTGGAAACAAGAGGAGGGGCACTCTCTCTCTTTGTGTGACGTGGCTTCGTCCGTCGGCCAGTCACTGCACAGGTGGGTGCGGCTTCGGCTTTCGCGCCGCTCCCTTCTTTTGGCTGGGAATATGGGTTTGGCGCCAAACCCCTGCACATCTCTCGCCACATTTGTCTTACAGCCTGCTTGCACGCAGCACATGCGCGATCTAGGCTTGGCGGGAGTCGCCATTTTGGATCGGCTGCAACCCGCGTTGCAGTGAATGACGCAGCTGTCACCATTTTAACCTCCTCCATGCCCCGCAGAGCACATGTATCTCTCGCCGCCATCTTTAGTGAGCCCTCTAAGCCCACGATAGCGCTACTCTGTGTCTATGGTGTAACGCGTTCCTAGACACTTACTACACTTAATGGTGCTCTAACCAATGAATATAACGCATGGCATACCCCAGGCTAGGCAGAACTCTCTCCTTGTACACCGCACTCGCTGACGGTTCATTACAATCACTCTGTGGTGTGTTTTCTAGATACTGACTAGTGTATTTGGCATTTCCTAAGTACAGGGCGTCAACCTACTTTTGGCCACTCATAGTGCAGACCCTATGCTGAAGTTCCTAACAGGCTACCCCCACAGGAATCCTACACTATCTGCCTCAAGGCGACTAGAACAGCTATAGCCTCTTTATCCAAATATACATCACCCTCCTAGGGCACCTAGGGTGTACTGTGCGAAAGGACTGTCTCTCTTGACTACACCTAGTCTGCAAAAATGCCCCTCCTTCTGCAGCACTTGCTCTGAAAGTGTACATGTTACTTTCAGCTCTGCTTCGCTGAAAACTTGTCCTGTTTATCATATCAATCTCAGCACTCTCAGCAGCGCCTCCAAATCTAACCCATCTTCCTCCCCTTAATCGCAGATCAGGTCCCCTAAGGTGTTCTGGGGTCTGGCTAGATGTCTCTGTGTGGTGCATACCTGCTGGTAACAGGAGGGCCTGAGTCTCCCGCGA